>NW_025335684.1:1307275-1438954 GCF_004798865.1 Varanus komodoensis
GGGGGGGGGGGGGGGGGGGGGGGGGGAGAACAGATGGCGTACCAGGTATGACGTCTCCCTCACTCGCGTCACTCCGATAAGGAAGGGAAAGACGAGCGCAATAAAAACCAGATTGCAAGGGTCAGAATGAACTGCTTCGTGATGACCGGGAATGCTGGCACTGGGGAGGAAGCCTTTTTAAAAATACATAGCCGCATCGTGACTGTGTTTACGATTTCTCTATCACAACCACCCTGAGCATTATTTGCAGGGAGCCTTCCATCGGAAAGGTGCTGTGCCCACAGCTGGGCAGCGGCTGGCCGTGCGTGCCTTTCCGAGGGAGAGCGCCACCGCTTTCTGGAGACGGAGCTGGTGGTGGGAGCCGGCTGAGACAGGCAGGCAGGCAGCTGCTCCCAGAGCTAAGGCCCGGACGGAAGCTCCACAGCCCAAGACCCTGAAATGCAATTCAGCCAGTCCGGGAAATGCTCGCAGGTTCCCTGAGCTCGGATTTCTGCGATGCCAAACTGGATTCTGCAACGGACCAGGGTTTGCGGACTGGCTCAGATCCCACAGACGTGTGTACTGCCTTTTGGTGTTCGTTTCTTTGCTTTCCGGACTGGAACGCAAATTTTGTCGGACAGAAATATGACAAAAGATAAAGGCAAACCAAGACCTGCATTTTTCTCCCCACTCCCCAGCCGGAGATTAAAGCATGAAAATGCAGATTACAGAATTGGGACATTTTTCTCTCACACACATTTCTGGGGAGTTTTGCGCAAATCTGCTTTTACTAATGTACATGAGCACACGGCTAAATTAGGCTAAGCAGGACAAAATTCTCCTACAAAAATTTCAACTTGGTGCATGAGCAGATGGTGGAATGAACAATGTCCAACAACCTGCAAAACATGGATGGAACATGGTCTGACTTCCCTCACTAAAATGCAGCTCACGGGAAATCCTGCTCTCTTGATCAGGGAGGCCAGAAAACTGGGCTTCTCACTCTCACATTTATTTAGAAACATAGAAACAGAGTGAGCCAGAAGGGGTCTCCCAGGCTATCTAGTCTGACCCCCGGCTCCAGCCACGACATGCCCACCATGTGCATGTCCAGTCTATCTTTGAGCACCCTCACCGGTGGGGCCTCAACGACCCCCCATGGGAGCCCATTCCACACCCTGGGGTCCCGACTGTCAGGAAGTGCTTCCGGGCATCAAACTGAACCTTGGTCCCCTGAGCTTGGCTCCGTTGGAGCCTGTCCTGCTGCCCTTTAAGCTTTCATTATAAAGCTCAGGGGGACCTGGGGAGACAATGTGCAGAACCCTGTGAGGTCGCCTGAGGGATCTCGTGAGCTTTGTGGTCAAGTGAGGCGAACTCGTTGCCTGAAGCTGAATACCTGGGTGCTCTGAAACGGGTGCTCGGCTTCCCTCGCAGAAGAAAGCTCACCATCCCAGGCTGTGTTTTCCCCACCATAATCTCACCCTCTTCATTTTTAAAACTGTCCTTTCACTCACCCAGAGATGCTCACTTTCTCGGGCCATGCTCTGCCAGCGCCGAATGGCTATTCTTGCCTCATCCAATGCCTATCTATAGGCAGGCACAATAAATCTATTTCTTTGGGGAACAGTTAAAACTTGCTGTCTGTGTCGTAGGAATTTGTGAGAAATCCATTCCAGGATTCATCCAGCGTGTGTCTTCCGGACGAAACATGGCCTTGGATGCAATCTAAGACCAAACAGTGCACATTTCCAAGTGCAAAATGTGATTTGTGGGCCTTCGGAATGGGCTTGAGACCGTGCGTTTGGTTGCAAGAATGCGCGCTTTTGAAAAAGCAGCGCCTTGACCCGTGGGAGAAGAATGCACCTAATGCAAAAGTGTGCGCAGAAAAGATGCATATTTTTGTGTGAAAAATGATGCACCCAATGTGATAACAGAGTTGAGTCAACACAAGGAAAGGGGTGGGAAGCTCGAGCAAGCAAGAAACCCGAGCAAGCAAGAGGGTTGTCTGGTGCGTTCCTGATCCAGACAACCCTCCGGAGGCAGCTGGCGCAATAACGCAGCGCACAACCGAGTCGTGTAGGTGGACGGTCATAAGAGCAAACGCATCGTCAAGACGGTCACGGAATTGTCCGCCGAACGCAGCGACGGTTTAAAGATTTCAGATTAAACGCTTCAGCCACTTTCCCATTTACTGGGGGAAAGGGAAGCCTAATCGTGAGGTTGTTAGGACACACTGGAAAACACACCGTGCATTTCTGGCGGCAGCGAGTTCCACAGATATGGAGCCACCACCGAAAAGGTCCCGTTGCGCCTGACGAGGCCAGGGCGGCTGCAGCTCCCAGAGGCCTCCTCCAACCTCCCGATCTGTCGGATGCCATCTCCCATCATGCCAGCCAGGCCATCTGGGTACCACAGAGGTCAGAGTCTGGCACATCTGGCTGGGGCCGGGCTGGGGAAGGCTCGGGCAGCTGGGGATGCCGAGGGGTGGACCCTGAATGTGGTGCATTCACAATCGGTCCCCCGCCACGGCACCATGGAGGTCTCCAGAGCGTGGCTGCCACAAACCCCTCGCACGTCCCAGCCTGGGCCCACCTCCCTCTCTGCTTCAGCCCCGGGCAGCATCCCCAGCTGCCCTGAGCCCCGTGCAGGGGCAGAAAAGCTGTGGAGCCGGTACATCAGTGAGCTAAGCCAGAACAGTCGGTGAGGTCCGTTCCCCCGAGGGGTGCGGATCATTCCCCACTCGGAGAAATGTCTCGAGTCCTGTAACTGCACTCGGACGTTGGATCCGGAAGGAGGCGTCCGGCACTGCAGGGCCCAGTTCTTACCCACAGCTGAGCGGGTCCTCCTGGAGCACCCAGCAGGCAATGGCTGGCGTGGCGCTCCCATATCTCCCAGTCGGACTCGAAGGATGGCGCGGCCGTCTCGGCTGTTGTGTAAAGATGTCTTTTCATGTGTTGCGGGGAAGTGTTACAAGCCAGGGAGGCGGCCTGAGTGGTCCGGGGCAGATACTCCGGCTCGCTGGATGGCGTCAGTCAACGTTGTACCAACTCTCCCCGTGTTTTCCTTCTCTGAATCGCCGCTCGCCTTCAGAAGGCACCCGATTTCCCTGCTAGCCGAGTGGCCAATGTGGAAAACCCACATGCAGGAAATTCATGCCACAGTACCCTCCTACCCATGCTCCCCAGCACCTGCGATACATCAGCATCCTGCTTCCGTCCCTGGAGGTAGCAAGGAGCCATGAGGACTAGTAGCCTCGGGCAGGCTTCTCCTCCGTGAGCATGCCCAGTCCCCTCTGAAGGTCCTCCAAGCAGGTGGCCAGGCACCATCTTGCGGAAGCGAATCCCAGAGTTTAACCGTGTGTTGGGTGAGCAGGCCCTCCTTTGATCTGCCGTGATCTTCCATCGGCCTGCTCCACTGTCCCCCGCCGGAGAAACCGTGCTCGCCTCCTGCACCTCCATGGCCCCCGCTGGGGCTCCCCGGCTGCTGCCCGCGCGGCTGCGGTTCCCCCTGCGGAGACTCCCCCGTTTCCCGTGGCCTGGCCTGGAGACGTCTCCAGGGGAAGCCAAGCGGTTACCTTAGCAGAGAGATAAACTTCCAGAGAATAAGGACATATAAGGCAAACATCGACGGAAACCCTTCTGACTTTGGTGACTCGGAGGCGTTACTCTATTTTTATAAATCTTCAGAACCAGGATATTATTTTTCAAATATGCCTTGTTGATAAAACCAAGCCGTGAAAAATGTGCATTAAGAACAAGAGTCTCGCTCGGGTTCCGTGAGACCGTTTTGAGGAACACGGGAGCCGTTTTGGCTCCGTCTGTTGCATTTGCTTTATGGGGTTCTGGCATCCGCCTGAAGGTCGGAGGTGCTGCCTGCGGAGGGACCCGGGTTCAATTCCCAGCATCCCCAGTTTGAGGGGGACAGCCTCTGCCGAAAACCCCGGAGGGGCTGCCAGTGAGCATCAGGTAGGGGTGGTCCGACGGGGGTCGTCCTGCCTTCCCAGCCGAGCGTGAACAAGCATGCGGAGCTTGCACGCGTGTCGGCACACATCTGCCGTGTCGCCCCGAGAATACCTTAACCTCCGGGACGTGCTTGTTCCCTCTCTGGACTTCTCAGGGAAAAAGCGCAAAGCACCGAGCCCCTCAGGCCGAGCGGGGCGGCAGCCCACGGAGCAACCTATGGGCCCTGTCCGTGCGTTGCGCTGTCCATCACGGAAGGCACAAGGCGGGATTCCCATTGGATTGGGGCGTGGAAATCCATCCAGGTCTGGCCCCAAGGAGGACCCAGTGAACCGGGTCCATCCCTAAGCCGCATGAGAAATGTCAGCCGGGACACCTGCTTGAAACACGTGAAAGAGGGAAGGGGAAGGGGCCAGGAAATGTGGTAGTGAACAGCAATTACACCTTGAACCTCTCTCTCTCCCTCTCTCTCTCTCTCCCTCTCTCTCTCTCTCTCCATGTGTGTGTGCGAGAGAGAGGGTTTTAAACATGCTTCCCGAAGTCTGCATGGGTTTCATCTGGTGGAAAGGCTGTCCTTGCCTGCTTTCCGTCACGGGCCAACGACGCAGGAGCCCGCTGGCAGCTCGGGGGTGCGGCTCCTCTGCCCCTCGCTTAAATAGCTCGCTCGGCACCTTGCCCTGTTTCAGGGCCGGGAGACACGACAGGCGCCCTGGCAAATGTCAGAGGGCCGTAGGAGGGGGCAGCTCGGCGCAAAAGCCCCGGCTTCGCCTGTGGGAGGCCCCGGGACCTTTTGGGACAAACCCGGGGCATGAACATGCAGCTCCGTAATGTGTGAAGCCGCCCTTGCTGCAGTTGCGAGTTGGGGGGCCCTTCCGTGGCGAAGAAGGTGCACCCCGGTTCCTGCTTCACACGCCTCCCGCTGCAGCTGCGAGCAGGACCGGCCTGCCCCAGAAGCCCCTGAAAGGCGCCCCTAACCTTCACGCGAGCCCCAAGACCTACGCCGTGTCACCCGGATGGGATGCAGAAGAGCCTCTACCCAGTCGGGCGAAATTTTACGGCCTGTCAAGAAACAGGCTTGGGCAGGGGGCATTTTCGTCTCGGCCCCACGTCTGCTCCGGCTTCGGCGGGTGACATTTGCAAGGCAGCTGGCTCCGTGGTGAGGGAGTACATGGCGCCCCCCCCCCCCGCTCTCCCTATAGATCTTGCGGAATATCTACTCCAGGCTGAATTTAAGACAAACATTACCTTGTTTGGAAATCTCCGCCGTCCCTTCGCTCCGTGTGAGGATGACTCACTGCAACCCTTAAGCGCAGGAGCCGCCCGGCAGAGCAGAGTTCAGGCTTTGGGGGTCCTCTCACAATCCGGAGGGATGCACGGGGCTCACGCCCCCGCCCCAGTCCCTGAAGCTTCCCTGGCGGGCTCGCTCAGGATTTCGCCCTGCAGGCCGCAACCCTGGGGCACTTCCACAGCACAGGGGCACCTGCCCGCAAGGAGCTTACAATATCAAAGAGCCCGTGGGGAGCCAGGGGAAGGGGCGAGGGGGGACTCGGGGATGGGGTGCTGGACGCGGGTCAGTGCGCCACCCGGTCTTCCAGATTATGGACGCTTGCGGATTGCTCTCCTTTGCCAGCCCCATGCTGTCGGGGGCCTCTGAGCCCCCACCCACTCAAGAGCGAGTGGGGGGCACTGCAGCGGGGGGCACGACCGCCTCCTGCCCGAGCTCCCCATGCAGGCAGGTGGGCCCCAGTGTGGCATGCCCTCCTTGCGGGGCTGGGGCCGTCGCTGGGACGAGGGCTCTCGCAAGAGCAGAGGAAGGTGGGGAGGAGGTGCTGCGTGAGGGCGATTTCAAGCTGCAGGTGTTGGTGTGTGTGTGTGTCACAGAATTTGAGGGAGAATGGGGGGGCCAAGAAAGGCCTGCCGCTTGCCCCGGCATGGGGGTCAGAGGAGCGCCGAGGAGGCCAAAGCCCGCGGGATGGGCACTGCCTCGCCCAACACCTTTCGCCAGAGCCATTGTCTTGCCTGCCAGAGAGCTTTAATTAATGCTCTGTAAAATTACAGCTTGATGAGGGATAACTTTCAAGGCATAATTAGAGCACGGCAGTAATTAAATGAGCCACACCGGACCGGATGTGAAGGCATCACAGCCCGCGGAGTGCCCTCCCCGCTCTCCGCTCCTCTCCTCTCCTCTCGTCTCCTCCTCGCCTCTCCTCCTCGCCTCTCCTTCAATTAAGGGCCAGAAAAGGCAGAGGGGAAGGATAACTTCAAACAAAAGACAAAGGCAGCCTCTCCGAATCAATCTTGTATGATCTTTCTCCAAAAAAAGGAAAAACTAAGGCACTGGCCCGTGCGTGCGACATAAAATAAATTTCAGTTAAGACTGAATTAGGTTAACCAGATGTGAAGCATTAACCAAAATCATTGGAGCCAGATGCTGAAAATAAAAAAATAAGGAGGGGAAAATGCTTCGAAGATTGTGTGAGGCGTTGGCCCTGGCGGATGCTGCCCACTCAGTCCTGACTTCCCGGCTTTTCAGATTTTCGAGCAATAAAAAAGTATTTCAGGGACCTAGTTAGTTTGTAATGGAAGTCCCCGAAGCCTGCCCCGAGGTCTGGGATAATAGAGCAGGCCTGCAATGTTTCCAACACACACCGGCAAAGCCATAAATCTTGTCAACGCGAAGAGAGACACACTTTCTCTTTGTTCTGTTCTCCCTCCCTTCCGGGGCGAAGGGCTGTTCCGAAAAGAGCCAGCAGTGTCAAGGCGGCCTTCCTGCCCGGGATGGCTCGTGGACGGTTTGAGCCACAAGTGGCTCCTAACCAGGAGAGCCGGCGGTCCCTTCTGTGTTCCCATTGCGCCGACATCGTCCTTGGAGCCTGTCATTTCCCTGGCTGCCCTCCCGGGACGAAGGGGGCAGAGGTTGCTCTCGCCCGAGGTGCACGAAGGGGGTCTCTTCCGGGGCCGAGCGACGCCTGCTCGGTGGAAGTGCGGGTGCAGCCTCCCGGCGGTGCTTCCAGGCGGCCTTCCGCCCAGGTTACTCCGGCTTTGCGAGCGGCGGTGTGGAGTAGCAGCCCCTTCACACACGGACGCCTCGGGTGCCTCTTTGTTCTTCCGACTTGCGCATCAGTTTGATCCATTGGCAATTTTGCCGGTTTGCAGGTTCCGCTGCTGTGGGCGCAGGACTCCAAAACGCCGATAAGCAATCCGAGTTCAAGGGAGACTAGTTCATTAATTGATTAGGAATGCGGCCCTGATCGTTAATTACGCACACCGAGGAGCCGCGAGGCTTGTTTCAGGCGGAACGGTCACGTGCAAAGAGATGCGGTCCCGGGTCCCAGGGGAAGCGCAGCTCCTGCGCTGGGGGAAGGAACGTTGCCTCCCGGAATCGGGTGCTCCCTTCCGGGTGATGCAGGAGGAGACCCCTTGGCGATGGCCACCCACCCCCCCAGGCCTTCCAGGAGGAGACGGCGACCTCCCGCAGTGCCAGCACGGGCAGACTTCCACGTCCCCCCTTTCCCCCGTCCCACGTTCCGATTGCACAGGTGACCCTGTTCTTCCCTCGCTGGGGGAGCAAGAGGGGTGGAGCCCGCCATTCCGAGTCCTCCTTTCGTGGAGGACACGCCACAGCCCTTCAGCAGTGGAAGGGCACCTGAGTCTAGCGCCAAGGTGGGCTTCCGCCAGCCCCCCGCCAGCAGGGGACACCGGCCTGCGCTCCTGGGAGCTGCTCTCTGCTGCCCGCACTCGCTCGTCCACCTGCCTCGCTCTGGCCAGTGGGAGCAGGAGATGCTCTCTCCACCCGTCCGGAAAGTGGCGCCCACGATGAGGGAGAGGGTGAGGGGCCAGAGCTGCTGGCAGTGAGAAGGTGGGCCAGGGACGGCTGCCGGGGGCCTTCCGCGCCCCGGAGCTGGTGCAGGGGGCCAGGGCAGTGGACCGTTCTGCAACCTGTGGCCTCAGGGCTGTTCGACCCACGTGGGCAGTGGCGTCCCGGAAACTCCTCCTGGTGTTTCTGGGTTTGCTGAGCAGGGCTGCGACCACAGGCCCTGCAAGGCAACCTGCTTCAGCCGGAAGCCCCTGGAGGTTTGGGGCTGCCCCTCCCAGCACCGCAAACTGCTGGAGCGGAGGGGGCTTCAGTCCCAGTTAGCTGGCAAGGCACCCGGGGGCTGTGGCCATTTCTGCAGAGGAGGGAATCCCCTTGCCTGGGAGAATTTCCAAGCCGCATCTCTGTCCTTGGGTGCCAAACAGCCAAGAGCGGTGTGGAGAGAAGTGGGCAGCTCCTTCGAGAAGCGAGTTCCTTCTCCCTCTTCCCTTTCGTGCCTCATCAGCAGCCATAGCAACAAGATGGCAGATTGGGGTGGGGGTGACGGGAGAGGGAAACTTTATGAAATCCATGCATCAGGCAGAACATCCAACACACCCTGTGCTTTCTCACCCCAATAATGTAGAATCGGCTGGAAAGGGAGCTTTCCAGATGGTGCTGTAGATGTAAATATGTACCCCTTCACACAGCGTAAAGCCACGTGGGATCTTTCCAAGCCTGGCTCATCTTTTTCGTCTTGTAAACGGAGGCGCTTTTATTGCCGTATAACTGAAGTACACGACTGTGCAGAACTGAAGGGCATTTGTTGTGTCTAAATGGTATTCCGGGTCGCAGCAGAGCAAGGAAGGGAAACGGCGAGGAAGGGAGTGTGGCTCCACTCCGGTGCCTTGCAACTGCGCCCGACCGCGATATGGCCGAGGGTGGTGGCACCCCGGGGCGCTTTCATTGGGCCCCTGTTCCCAAAAACGGGTATTTTAGGGCACTTCAGTGCGCACGATGTGGCTGGATCCGGAGCGCTGGCGTTCAGTTTTGGGCCTCGTGTTGTGAGGCATTCTGGGAGGTTTCAGATGGCACCTTTCCCAACTCAGAGAAATGCTGCTCAGGACGGCATTTCAGTTCCCAACGTTTCTGCCCTTAAATTTGGTTCATCCCGAATGTTGAGAATGTTTGTTTCTTAAGTTGACATGAAAATTCATAAGCAGCTTGTGCAGCCTTCTCGTAATCGGCATGTTTGTGCTTAATTTACACACCATACAAGTGGGTGTTCCTTTAATAGAACGCATGTTTGAATGTTGTTTCCCCTAATATGCAAATCATTTCTGGGCAACGGGGATATTCTGGAAGTCACCCATGCTTTAGCGCAGGTTGAGCTGGGAACACCTGGGAACAGCTGGTGCTCTTCTGTCCAAGGTTGGTGGAGGGGGCAAGGAATTATTCATTTATTTGTGTGTCTATTAAATTTATAAACCACACCAAGAGTCCTCTGTGGGACTCTCTGGGTGGTGGAAGCAATGTTTTCCCCAGCAAATAGCATTCCGATATACGATCTCTGGTTATGGAGGGCTTGACCGTAGCTAACAGCCATTGGTAGGTTTCTCCTACATGAATGTGTTTCATCCCCTTTTGGTAAGAACCAAAAGGACATTTTGACATTGGGTGGTTGGGGAGGGGGGGAAATCCAGCCCCCTCAGCTCCATTTCCAGCATAAAAGCACACTGAAAACGGCTGATGTGAGTAATGTGATCCAGTGGCTGATTGGAAGGAAGTCCCTCTGAGACTTGCCCCTTGCTAAGTGCGGATGGGAGCGCAGGCCAAGTAACAGGCCCTTTCCAGACATTAATAGAGAGAGGGATGCATGACTTGGCCAATGGGAATAAAGTGAGCGATGACACATCTGTTGCTAGCAGGCTAGGGGCAGTAGAGATTGAAGGCTAGACGTGACCACTTCCATGGCCATTCTTGCCAGGGGGCTCTCTGGTACCAACAAGGTACCAATACACCAGCGATGCTAAAATGGCAGTCCCAGGTCCAGATGACCAGAGAAGCTGTGGCGAAGCATGGAAGCCGTGGAAATGGATCCCAGTGGATTCTGTGGCTCCAGGAATTGAATCCTGCCATGGAGGATATCACAAGGACCAACAATGGCAAGCTTTCGCCGTGGCTTCTCATGTCATGTGGAGCTGCCCAACATGGACAAATAGCCCAACTGCGAATGCCCCCCCCCACCCATTGAAAGTTTTGCTCCTTGGCTGCATCCCTGTCCATGTCGGAGCCGGAAGCCTGTGAGAGGGAGGGAGCAGCCAAGCGCCCAGGGAAAGAAGCCAAGGCTGCCATTTGCCACAGAGAAGGAAAGCTAGGGGAGAATATCAGAATTCCTTGCCCATGACTTTGTGTGACGATGAATCCAAGACTGAGGGAAACCTTTTAGCTCTTTGGCTCTTGCGCCGTCAAAATGTGTTCCTTGTTAAAGCCTTGTCTCTGACCATGAATATAAATATTTATTTTATTCTGTTTATTTAAAAAGTTCGTCTCCCACTTTTCACTGTGAGTTTTTTTGAAGCCGCTTGCCAGAGAGAAAGCAATAAAATGGCATAAAACAGAAGTAATTAAAACAGCCAAACTGCAGAAAACTCAATTAAATCCATACAGCAGCCATTTGGTTGAATGACAGCAGCTCAGCCTGGCAGCCAGGACTTATGAGGCTGAACTAGCAAGGCCGGGGAAATTCGCTGTGCTTCAGTTTCTGGGTGAATTTACCCCGTTTGCAAAATGTGGGCCAAACACCGGCTCAGGGACAATCCGCAGTTGAAGTCAGCATATCTCCCGGCTCCAAAAAACAAGAACAAGACAAGACTTTGACAGTGTGCAAATGATTGAAAAATGCTCATGGAAAATGCATAGTTTTGAAGAAGGTGAACAAGTAAGCCTTAATCGAAAAGAAGAAAAAAGTGTCTGTTTCAGTGAAGCAGAGGGGTGATACCAACATTTGGGGAAATGTGCTGAAAACGCATAGATTTTTTTACATGAAAACGACGCACATCGCTTGCCTTCTGCTGTGCAGATCCAAGCTGGAAGGAGCTGGCGAGGGAAATGGGAGAAACTCCGTGAGCTGGCACCGGCTGATCTGCACAAACCCTGGCCTGGCACAGACAAGCAGGTCTGTGCAAAGGGGGTCAAAGCTACAAGCAGCGGGGGCAGGATCAAACCAACATTTCCCCCTGTCTCTAATACGTCTCACCTGCGACAGGTGAGGCCAGGCTCCTTTGGGCGCAGCCGCGAGTCTTCTCCGGAAAAGCCGCCGCTGCTTCGGCCGGGGCGGCGATGACCGAGACTCGCGCTCTCGCTGCTGCTATCCGGCTGCGGCTCCTGCTCTGGGATGCTCGCCCAGGGTGGGGGCGAGCCCTGTTCGGACAGCAGGGTCTCGCCTTAAATGCACGCTCGCACGCGCAGGGCCAGCGCTGGCCCCCACCGGCCACCGTCGCGGCGCTGCCGGCTCCGTCCTCCCTGCCACACCGCCTCCCGCTCGTGGCTTTTGCTGCGCTGCTTCGTGTTGGGGGGCAGAGATGGGGCGCTTCATCTTCGTCCTCCTCCTCCACCCCCACTGGCCAGAGGAAGCCCTCTGGCAACTGGCCAGATGCGACGGAGGGGTTGGGGTGGTTGCTCTGGGGTGGGGATCTGTGCCGCCTTCGGACGGCGATGGCCAGTGAGGGTGCAGACCAGGACGGGGCGTTCCTGGTGCCGCCTCGGTGTCTTTTCGGGGTTCCCCGCCCCAAGGCAGCACCTGGTTTGGGGGTGAGCAAAGTATCTGCTCCAGGGGTGAGGATCCACCCATGCCTGGGCTCCCTCCCCGGTTCCGCTTTGTCGCGGCCGTCCGACCAGTTCCTGGGAGGCTCCCCGGCCTTTGCCCAGCCCCCCTGTGCTCGCGTGCAGACCTAATCGGGTGGATCCAGGTGACTGCGACCCGAAACGGAAGGGGGGGCAGGGGTGCTGGAGAAAGGGGCATGCGGGCCTTGGGGGTCACGAGTGCCTCTTCTGACGGCACTGCCGGCCAGCTCAGGAGGGGGGGCAGGGGGCCCGCAGAGCCTCACGTCTGGCCCCCAGCAGCGTCCTGCCCACCCGGCCCCGGTGCCGGCCTCCATGCACCTCGTCCGCGGCCCGTTCTTCGCTGCATGCCTGGACGGCCCCTTTGCACAGTCTCATCACGGCTGCCTTTTGTGCCGACCGCGCTTTGCGCAGAAGTTAAAGCACCAAGAGCCCGGCTGGTGGCTGTCCAGAGCAGAAGGCTGCAAGCCCACTGGGCCCGTGGTCGAGCCGGCCGGGAGCCCCCACCATCTGCACAGCTGACCATGGGACGGGCGGGGAGGCTGTTCTCCAGCCCGGGCTTCTTGGGAGCAAGAGCTGCAAGCGAACCAATCGAGCCAATTCCTCCAGACGAGCAGCAGAGAGAGCGCTCGGCCCGCGAGGTCGTCCGTGTCCATTGCCTCATCAGGACAGGCCTGGTGGCGGGGGCGGGCCCCAGGCGCCCTTTCCCCCTTCACACTGCGCGGTGCCCTGAGCTGCTGCACAAGCCTCCACCCACTTCTGGCCTGCTCTCTTTGCCGCCTTTCTTTGGCCTCCCCACCAAAAATGCCGGCCGCTCCCACGGCGCAGCTGGGTGCGAGGGGGAAGAGCTTTCGCTGGCAATCCAGCCCCTACACCACACGCCCCAAAGCCACCGCTTCCTCCTCCTCCTCCTCCTCCCTCCCCCTTCTTTCCCTCCTCTGCCACCTCTTTACCTTTCTCAGGTGCTGCTGAGACTCATTGTTTCTGTGCCACTGTGACCGCTTGGCTTTAACCAGCCCCGGCCAGCAAAGGGCAGGCAGAATATTCTTCACTGTGGTTGTGGCAGGACTTTGTTTTGAAGGCCTGGCATTACCGGAAAGACTGGCATAAGTTGAAGTGTGCCCGTTTGTCTCCAGCAGAAACACAAACCCCGGGTCAGGTCACTTCCTAGCTTAGCACATAAACATTCCTCTGTTTCCACGACTGAGAACGACGTACCAAGAATTGTTTATGCACTGGAATCCACTCCTGGAAAGCTCACTTCAACTCGAATAGCATTAAATAGCCGGAAAACGTCAGTCGAGGTGGAACTGCCCGGCGCAAATGGAATTATTCATACTCGCTGCTACTTTGCCACCGCCAGAATGGAGTTTGCTTTGAAGTCAAATCCCCAGTGGCTTGCAGTCTAAATTATAAAGCGGACAAACATTCAGCCCAGAAAAAGGCAGTGTGTTTGTGCGGCTTCTCCTTTGAAAACCATTGGAAATGTCAGCCGGCCCCGGATTGCAAATGTCTTACTCTTGTTTTAGATAAACAGCCCACTGGCTGCGCACTTGTTCATGGGAGTCCGTCGATCTTTGCACCCTGAGCATCCCTGGACTGTCCCGTGTCCTCACAATCTTCTCCAGGCAGCCTTGTTTCTTGAGGTTAAGACAAGCGGGGTGACCAAAAGGTCGGGAAGTACAGGAAATTTATCCTTCTTTCAAGTTTTGCAAGGTTGTCCGATTCATAATACCAAATGCGATTGTGAGCAAGAAGGCACTGCGCAGGCCGGGGCTTCCAAAAAGGTGCACTGGCCCCTGCACGCACCCACACCTGGGCACAGGTGTGTGTTTCCAGAGATCCCTTCAGATGCGGCACTTTAGTCTGGGGGTAAGACACATTTTCAGCTAGGAAAAATGTGCATTAAAATGTATTTTTCCTATTGGAAAAAAGGTGCACTTTAGAAACATGTATTTTTCCTGATGAGGGAAACATGATCGGATTCAGGAATGTGAACATGGAGAAATGAGCATTGAATATGAATTCTCTGTGGAGGCATCAAAGAACTGGGGTTCCCTCTCCCTAGAGAATGGTGAACGGGTACATTAGCAGCAGAGGGGCAGCTGGTTTAGGGTGCCCTGGCTCCAGGCCTGGATGCTTTCCTAGGAAGGGCGGAAGTGCTGAAAGCGGGGGGGGGGGGGTTAGAGGATGGCAGGAGAAGCAGCACAGAAGTGGGGAAACCACCAAATTGGGGCGTTAGGGCTGTAGACTCCTCTGCCGGGGTCCTTGTTCACTCTAGAGTTTATGTTGAACGTTGTGGAAGCCATGCATGATATTCCACGGTGCTGAACCAACTGGGGGAGCCATTCAGCACCATGGAGAGCGGATCCTCCCCTGTTCCAAGGGTCCAGAAGGAAAGGGGGACAGAAGGGTGCATTTTGGCCCCAGAGGGGTGGAGTTAGACCTCAGAGCCCCACACCCCCGTCCAAAGAGAAGCCGTCTCTCCAAAGGGGGACGGCATGTCCCGGCGGGCCCCATCCCTGCCACGAGGACACCGCCTCTGCTCTGTGGCAGTTGCAAACAGCGCCGTGGCCCCAGGAGTGCTGGCAAAGTGCCAGTGCAAAGAATCCAGACCCACAAGTACAGGCGCCTTGCAGAAGAGCTTTAATTGCCCCCGAAGCTGGTGGCCAGAGGCTGTGGGCCCCGAGCTCCCCCGCAGAGCCCCCCTTCCAAAAACCAAGACGTGGCCAGTGCGTCTGGCAGCGCGTCGTGTGGGATGGATAATTAATCGGTGCCTCGGAGCCTCTCCCGATGTCGTTTCTGTGCACCGTGCTTGGCATCACGCTGTGGGGCTCTTCAGGACTGGGCCACCTTCCACGGGGGGCATCCTTTCCACCCCCCATCCTGTCAGAGGAGGTCTGCAGAAGTCTTGCAACCCAGCGTGCTGTTGGCGGCTCTCCGGCCTTCACGAACGTCTGGGTTTTGTCACCTTCCTGGGGCCACAAGTGGGGGGACCAGCCTCTGGCGGGTGGAAGAGATGGAGGAGGACTTCACTTCAGCTCCTAGTGGGGCGAAAGTGCCAACACCCACACATTCCTCCCTGTTCCGGTGGGAAGAACTTGAGAGCTGGACCCGAGAGGAGGCAGTGCAGCTGGCCGATTTGTCCCCGCAGGTGCTCAGCTGTGCAACCTCTGGCGCTGAGCCTTGCGTGTCCTCCTGCCTTTGGGTTGCCGCCAGTTTCTTCCCTGGCAGGCTTTCCCGCACTCAGTGCTCCTCCCGTGCTGTGATGCCCCCCCCCCACCTGGGACAAGCGCCAGTCCGGTCTGCTTTCTGGTAGGAAGATGCCCAAGTCTGTGCATCTCCGTATCTGAGACAAAGCGTCTGCCATTTTAGAGCTAACACTGTAAGGTTCTGAACAAGAGCGGTCACATGTCCCTAACCGTCATTGGACCAGGCCTAACCTACCTTGCAGGGCTGTTGTACGATGGAGAACTAGAAATGCTGCCTTGGGTTCCTTGTAAGGAGAAGAAATGTGGGATACATATGCACTAAGGCAGACACACCTTGGTGGACTTCTCCGCCTGAATATCTGTGCCTTTAAGACCCCTCTAAAGCAGCGGTCTTCAGGACATCCAGGGCAGAAAATTTTATCATTAAGTGAAGGATCTTTTCTTATTTCTCTGTCCTTCTGTGTCCTGAATCTACTTCCAGTTTTACTGGAGGAGCCCAGGACCTCGTCTCCCCGCAGGGAGAGCCTCCCCTCTTGCCATTTCTCTGCACCATGCAGAACCCATCTTCTAAGCATCTCTCGTCTCCCCCTTCACACGCTCAAGACACGGCTGCATCTGTGCTTTACGTGAGAGCGAACACCTTGGGTGAGATTCCCGTGCGGATCCAGGTGAAGGCTTGTCCCAGCTGCCTCGTGTTTTCCATCCGCAAAGAGCCGAGATCTGGGGAGTATCTGGGGAGGGGGACCCTCCTTGCTCAGCCCAGCAAAACTACCATATTTTGGGGCTGGGGTGGAGACCCCGGCGCTCGTGTTCCTTGGTGGATCCCCGGGAAAAGCTCCTCCTCTGTCACGCCACCTTTGTCCACATCTGACCACCCCGACCTGAAGAATGCTGGCCGACGGCCCCTGCTCCCCCCGCAGTCCCACTGCGGCCGGATGGCAGCAATCCAGGTCCCGGCTCCTCTCCACATGCATCTCGCCATCTCCCTTGGAGGCCTCCCCCTGCAAACATCGTTCCGGCAATTACGCAGCTGCTTCTCAGCTGTCCCCTTGAACATGCCGCCACTGGTGAGACAGGCAGCAGCGGCCCTGCCCCACAGCGTCCCCCTCCCTCCCTCCCTCCCTCCCTCCCTCGTTCTCTCTCTCTCTCTCTCTCTCTCTCTCTCTCTCTCTCTCTCTCTCTCTCTCTCTCTCATTCTCCGTTTCATTCTATCAATGAAATCGGGCCTGAGAACTCTGCTCGCAAGGCTTTGGGGGAACAGCTGCTCGTCTGGGGTATCCACATGCCAGGCATGCTGAGAGGGGGAGAGCGGTTACGTTGCAGCAGCTTCGTTCGGGGCTGGAAGACACACTTGGTCGTCAGAGAGAGCCCAGGCCAGGCCCTGGCAGGGTCTGCAGGCAGGGCAGGGCTGGGAGAAATCCTGCCCGACCTTCCCCGCTCGGTCCATGGGATCCCCAGGCTGGGCTGAATAAATCTGCCCGAAACACCGGAGAGCCGCGGCGTTCACTCCGCGTCCGCCATATTGCCGTGCCGCCTTGGCACGAGGGAGGGGTTGGCTGGACGCTTCGGCTCTCCGAAGTCCCCACGGCATTCGCCTTTGGGGATTCCGGCATTTTTCCTTCCTGGAAACTGAGCCCAGGGCTCTCCATGCGGCAGAAATGGGCGATGGCATCGCAAGATGCTTTGAGGCAGAGCGGACATATGGCACGTGCGAAAGCGGCGCACCCGCCTCGATCCGGAGAAGGACGAAACTCGCTCGCTGAAGCGGTCCTTGGACATGTGCGTGGCTGTCTTTCTTTGGCACAATCCGTTCTGCCGTGTCACCGTCCTGCACAGGCGATGTGGGGCGTGCGGGTCCTCGGCAAGGCGAGGCCACGCTGCCATGGTCCAGCGGCTCCTTCGCTTGCCATTTCAGCCTCTCGGCTCAGATCCTGGCTTCGGGAGGCACAGAAATTTGTTCCCCCATCGACATGAAAGCCTTTCGGGTGCTTGATTTCTTCGCCAGCGCATCTCCAGACTAAACATCTGCAGCAACCCCAGCCTACCCCCGCAGTGATGGGCTCTGGTAGTGCTGCAGCAATGGCAGTGTGGTGCAGTGGTTAGAGCAGGAGTGCAGCCTTCCTGGTGCTTTAAGCTGAGCTAGCAGAGGGATGGTGGGAGTTTTGCCTGAGTCCAGCAACACGTGCCCCATTCCTGGGTTTGGCCAGAAGCAAGGAGACCTGGGTTTAAATTCCACCTGGGATGCCGAATGCATTGGCTGTGCTTGGACCAGACCTGCTCCTGCTCCACCCAGCGCCTCTCCCGGGCATGCTGAAACGAAGGAGAGGGAAGGACCATGTTTATGTAAGCCGTCCTGAGGCCTTCGTGACAGGACGGCATATAAATATTCTAAAGATATAAATATTCTAAATAAATAAATAAATAATGGTTGCTGCTTGGAGATCTCTGAAGCGAGGCAGCAGAGAAGTGGAATGAGGGGGATCATGGATAAAACAGGTTGCCCCCTTTGAATTCCCTGCCCGTCTCTGCATTGAACCAGAGATAAACATTGGCCTCAAGGTGCGAGTCACACGGTTCAGTTCGGGCAAGGCGAGGCCTAAAGTCCAGCGCCCTCGCCCAGCCTCCTCCGGACGGATGCTTCCGGGGTGCTGGCCCAGGTTGCTTCTGCGCACAAAACGTACGCGCAGGCCCCGTTCGAAGCACCGGCACAAATACACGTCCCCTGGACATGTTTGCAAATTGCTGTATGCTGGGGGTTGAGTTGCACGACGTTGCTTTGATTTTGCGGACTTTTCCTGACGCGGACGCATTTCTCCGTAGACTGAATCACCTCGGCTTGGGTTCCTGGAGGAAGGTGGTCCAAATTTGGAGGAATAGGGGGGAATTCCACGCTTGATCTCTGCTGGGTTGGCCCCGTTTTCATGTTCGCCCTGTCCCATTGCTGCCAAGGGGCGCCAAGAGGGATCGCGCATGAGATGGGGAACGCTGGCAGGGAATCCGAACGCTCTCGGATGTCAGTTGCTCTCCGATCCATCCCGGTAGTAGCTGTGGCAGAAAGCAAACTTGGGTGCCGGCGGCGGCAACGAGGCCAGGGCCAAAATGCTAAGAGCATCCACCAGCGCTGGTTTCAGATTCTGACTGAAACCAGAGCCTTGGGGGTGGGAGGGGGGAATCAGCTTTCCAGAACTGGGGAAGAAGCCAGGAAATCCCCAGACGACTGGCAGCTGGAAGGAGGAGGGAGACATCCAGGGACGTCTCACCCAAGTGGCAAGTTAACCCACAGGGTCCACGCAGTTTAGAAACCGCACAACTGCTGTGGAATCCACAGCACCAGGTGAGAGAAACCCAAAACTACTTGAATCCATGGTGGAGTTTTCTGAAGCTCCTGCTATCATGGCATTTTCCAAAGGTGTGGAAGGAGAGGAGACCCCAACCCCTAATTATGAGGAGAGCCCCTGCACAAGCCGCCCGGATGCCGAGTTATTTTGATCCGCCAAGTGTGAGGGCCGCCCGCCACCCCCCGGCATGCCGTCTTCAGCCCCTATTTTTAGATCCGCCAGTGCCGCTCCGGCGTGGAGAGGGCTGCATTCCAGGAGCCCCCGGAGCCCCGTGTAACGCGAGAGCCTACAGCCCTGCGGGATCCCACTCGGGGCTTGGCAGGCGGCCCGGCCATGCCTGCGGGGCGGGGGTCCTTCCTTCGCTGTGGCCACGGGAGACTGAGGAGTGCTCCACCCCAGGCGGCTTCTGCTGGAGGAGCGCTTCCCAGATTCGAAAGACTCTCCAGATGTGGGCAGGAAGGAATGCCAGGGTCAAAATAAAATGAAGGGGAAGGAGCGGATGCTTCCGGGCCCGGGGCTCCGCGCCCCTTCCTCCCTGCAAAAGACTGGCTTGGCTTCCCTTGCACCCAAGATGAGCGCACCTGCATTTTTGCACTCCTGACTCTGCTGGCTGGAGGGACCGGCCAGGGAGGGAGGGGCAGCGGGAGCCGCATCCCATCCCGCCTCCCCGGGTCTTTCCCAGCCCTGGCCTGGTCCTGGGATTCCTCCAGCCAGTGGGCAGCGCACGGTCAGGTGGATGTCCCAGCCCAGCAGGCAGGACGGCCCTCCTGGCTCTCCGGGGGATGCTGGGCCACAGCTCCCAACAGCCAGCAGGGCCGTGGGTGGGGGATGCTGGGAGGCACAGTCTGGTGGCTGGAGGACCGCAAGCTGCCCATCACCACCATGAGGACTAGAAACCATATTTCTCTTTATTGTGGCAACGTCTGTCAGCAAACTGGAATAGCTCCCAGAGTCAGACGCGTTCTGCCCACCCCATCTGAGTGGGGCTGAGGCTGCTGGAACTGTCGGGCATCTTGCTGCTGGGTGCAGACAGGCAGGCAAATGTGTGGCTTTGTGTGTTTTTCTCATGGATATCTGAGAAATTGGGGTCTGTGGGATGACTGCACCGGATGAATCGATGCGGCATTTGTGCAGCCTGGGCTTGTGGGGCGCACAAAGCCAGGGCCCCGAGGACGCGCATGTTGTAAGGAGAGACTCGGGGCCATGCGAGGGGGAGAGCTGCCCGGGCAGGCGCTTGATCTCTTCCTCTTGTGAAGCAAAGTAGGTCACTGCTTTTCTTCTGCCCCACGTGAAGCACCTAAGACTGTACCAATACCTACACACACACACATTCGTATAATAGCTTAGCAGGCCAGCCGTGCTGTTTCAATGTCACGGAGAGAAATATTAAAACGGCGCTTCGTCTTTCTTCCCTTTCGGGGCTCTCCAAGCCCTCCTGCCCAGAGATTGGCTACAGAGGACTAAGGAACTCACCCTTGCAAAATCACGCTGCCGCAAGGTCCTGTCTGGCAGTTCACAAACCTTGCAAAGCGTAACATGCAAGATAATTAAAAATAGTACATGCTTCTGAGGTGCAGCAGTGAAAACCGTTTCTGCAGCTAAACGATTTCAGTATAATACCAGGCCTGATCAAGACAGCTGGCAAAATTGCCCTTCGGAGGCAGTGAAGGGCCTGGGAGTAGAGGCAGTCGCCCTGTAACTGGGCCCTGAAAAGATGGCAGTGTTGGCGCCAGGTGAGCCCTGGTGAGGGAACTCTCCCGGAACCAGGGGGCCACCACGGATAAAGCCCTGCTCGGGTTGCCACCTTCCATGCCTCCCTCCAAGGAGGCACTCAGAGGAAGGACTCTGGGGCTGAACGGAGCGTCCTGCGAGACTCGGATCAGGAGAACTGCTCTGCTTTAAGGGTTAAAACTGAATCAGCCATGGAAAAATACAGTCCGTCAAGAACAGCAGGCCAAATCGTGGTTGCACCATGGGCCAGACCGGGACATTGCTCATCTAGCTGCCACATTTTGGACAAAAGTGGAGGCGTTCCTGGCAAACGGCTTTAAATGTTTTCGCCATTCCTGGTGTGAGTTCTTCTCTTTGATCAGGGCAGGAAACGGGAATAAAATATATGAGATGAAAGTCAAGATTCAGGCTGCTGGAACACAGAAGAGTCTGAGAATACCTGGCACCATTGCACCGCCGTCCCCAAGCCGGTGCCCTCCACATGCATTGAAGTGCAAGTCCCATAATCCCCAAATCTTCCTGAACCTCAAAGGCCTCTTTTAAAGGCCCTTCTCTCCAGCTCCTAGAGAAGTTATGGCTGGCAGCTCATGGGCAAAGGGTCTTTTCGGTGGTGGCTCCCCGAAGAATCTCATTGGGCCCTACCATGCAGCCCTTCCTCTCAAGCCACACAGTTTTCCCAGCCTTCCTTCATCTGCTCCCTTCGACCCATTTTTAAAATCTGCACTGATGGTCATTTATCCTGGTCGCAGAGTGGCACAGAGGAATCAGCCTTCGCCGCCTCTCCTATGCCCCGTTTTGCACTGAGGCAAAACAGTTTGGGAATTTTGCGGATTTCGAGGCTCTGCAGGCACGGGAGTGAGAGATGCCCGGGCAGCACGCAGCCTCGCCAGGCAGGCAGGCAGGCTTCAGGTTCTGTTTTGGTTCTGTTATTTTGATCCCACACCCAGGACTTCATTCTCCTTCTGCAAACAGTCATATTTGCAGATCTTCACCATCTGAGTCAACAGATTCGGAACGTAATGTACTCTGTACATTCTCTGAAAGGCTGAGGCTGTTGATTGCACCCAAAACAAAACAGACAAAAAAGATTTTGGAGGAACAGCCAAAATTGTCTTTTTGTTTTTACTGTGGGGTTGTTTGCTTGCTCCTACTTTTTTTCCAAGGGAGTTGCTTTGTGATATTATCTAGGGACTGGAAAAATGGCAGGTATTCCGAAAAAAGGACCCGGCCGCCCCTTCCGCAGACCACAACCGGGCAGTGGATAAGTCGTGTTGCCACAGACTCGTCTTTGACCTCCAAAAGCTGCCTGCATTTTCATTTAACAAAACTGAGTTAATAAGAATCAAGCAGAGGGAAATCTGGTTAGGTCGTGCCTGCATTATTTAGCATCTCTGGAGTAAAATAAATGGTTTGTAGTGTCTCCTGCATGCATAGACTCAGAGATTATCAGAAGCTTTCCTGGAAGAGATCCGTTCTTTTATTTTTCATCTGCTTTAAAAAGAAGAAAAGAAAAGGAAGCGGAACACTATTCTTTCTCTCTCTCTCTCTCCTCTCCTTCTAGCTCCTAATCCAAAATGCAATTGCTTTTAAGGGCTAGAAGATCTCTGGCAGCCTGCCAGCCCGACTTCTTTTAGTCACCAGGCTGAAACACAAACTTTGCTTCGCACATGCATCAGCACCTCCTCACGAAGCCCTGAATTCAGGTGCCGCTTTTCACTGGGCCCGAAGCAGGTTGCAACAGATGGAATGAGCAGCTGGAGGCAGCAGGCAACCTCACGGGGTGCACGGCCCACCTGCTCCCCCCTCTGAAACCTGCAGCCGCTTGGCATCTGCCGCCTGAGGCAGCTGCTTCCTCCGCCTCGTAGCAGAGCCGGCCCTACACGCTTCGGCCTCCTTGTCCGACTGTGTGTGTTTTCCAGCAGGGATCCGAGGTAGCCCGGGACAGGGGCACGTGGTTCTCCCTTTCTCCCAGTCTTGGTTCTCCCTTTCTCCCACCTCCTCTGAGGATACCTTTGGTCAGACCTTGCCGCCTTCTGGCCTGGCGGGGAAACCCAGGAGAGCATCGTACGGTATCTGGGCGGACAACAGCTGTTCTTCTCATCCTCTGAGACCGAGCTCAGGTGGGGCTGAGGTCAGCACCGCCAACTTTCTTCCCCCCTCCCAAACACACACACACACCGTGCAGTGATGCAACCACAGCTTGCCCTCTGCCTCTCATGGAGGACTTGGCCACCCCCTCCCCGCAATGCCGTGTGTGCCCTCAGAAGCCGAGTCCCATGGGACCTCTGTGCATGACCTCTGTGCTGCTCCATTTTATTGGGATTTCATTTAGGCCGGGATGCATTTCCGGACTCCAATTAGATTTTCCCTTCATCCTAATGCTGTTTTTCCAAAGAGATTGATTTGCATTTGGTCTGGCTCTGCTCACTGGCCTTTTCTCCGTGCTCTCCCAGCCCCACTTCCCTTTAAAGCTGTATTCATTTCTAATCCATCATAATACCGTCCTGCAGCTTTTAACATGATTAAATAAAGAACCGCACACGACGACACCGAGATGCGTAGCTCCCTAAGTGCACCGGGGGCGCATTAATGCGACACAGTGGGCGGCTGGCGCTCGCACGCCACCCTTGGCAGGGGTTCGCTTGGGACAGAGGCCGCCGCTGGTCCCAGCTTCCTCCCTCTTTCCATTCAGGGCCCCAGTCCAGGCCGTGCGGGGGAAACGGCCGCTTTCACTCCAGCTCCTCTCTGTGCCTGCAGTAGCCCCCCTATCATGTTTCTGCACTGCATTGCATGTTCATGAGGACTAGAAGCCGTTTTGTCACGGGTTTGGCAGGTGTCTTAAGAGTGTTCTTCCCACTTGTGGCTCAGAGCATGAGTCCTCCCCCCACCCCCCCAGCGCCAGGCCCCACTTGGTTTTATCAGGTGGGTCTGAGCCCGTCGGCTTAAACAAAGCGGCTGGTACAAGGTCCCCCCACAGGGTGCTTCCTGGCTAAGTGGAAGCGGGAATTGGACTCCACGTCTCCCCAGGCTCTGGCGGGGGCTGCTCTCGAGCAACCCCCACAGCTCACCGCAGCCCCCCATGTGGCAGCCATGGGGAGGAGGGCATGGGGGCCCTCCATCCCTCCAGCCCATTTACCCAAACCTCCGTCTGGATCCGAGCCCGGCTCAGACACACCGACTGCTGAGCCCGACTGGCTGCTTCTCTTTGTAGGACGGGGCAGCCAACTGGAAGGACGGCCTTGGCATGTATAGGCTGCCTATCAATATATGCAAATAAATAGCTAATAAATTAACCGCTGTGTTTGAGGCTGCAGAATGGGGTGGTCGAAGGAGAATGAGCCCCCCTGCAAAAGAGCGTTTCCCCAACTCATGAGCTGGGCCAGTAATTAAAACCCTGTCCATTGATTAGGAATTCAAATGAAAGGCCCCAGGACAAGCCTGGCTCTCTCTGCCCAGCTTCTCTGCCCCGTCGAATGTCGCCTTCCACGCACATGGGCTGCAGATAACGTGAACGCAGCTCTCACGTCCAGTTGCCCAGGGGCCGGAGAAGAAGGCGGTTTAGATTCCACCTTTAGATTAGGTGGAAACAGAGCAGCTTTCCTTTGCATTGTGCAGCCTGTTAGTGAAGCAGGAATTTAATCGGCTCTGTCCAGGCATCTCCTTCCCCGAGCGGCAGGATCCTGTAGGGTTGGAGGGACCCTGGCTCCAGCGGGGGCAGCCCTGCGGGAAGCCCTGGCCCCGTGGGCCACACACGCAGGACGGAGGAGACTGGGGGGCTTCACAAGGCCGCCCTTCTTGGAGAAGCCATCCTTCCACACGCCCTCCGTGTGCCGGCGTGACGTGGGGACGTGTGACGCCGCCTGACACCAAGCCGTGACCCTGCTCAGCTCGTTCATTTCTGCCCTGGCGGCAGCTGCCCCCTGGTGTGGACTGCAACTCCCATCAGCCTCAGTGGCTAGGCATCTTGGACTTAAGGTGGCCACGTGTGAATCTCTGGGGAGAAGGCCACAGAGGGCACTGATCAAGACGCAGTGGGGACAGGTCACAGGCCGAAGCAGCTGGAGAGTAGCCCCGATGCGGGAGAAAGCCCCCCGGTGGCCACGGCACCGGCCCGCCCTGCTGCTGCTGGTGAGGAGCGACCACCAAGGGGCAAGGGTTCCTCTTTGTTCAACTGGAACCGGGCAAGCAGCAGGGCCGGGGGCAACGCTGGCCCTCCCGAGCCCCCATGTGGCTCCCCCAGGGGCCACACTGCTCCCCTGGGGCCCCCGCCTTGCCCTGGGCCACTGGCCACTGGCCACTTCCCTGGCCCCCGTCCGCCCCTCAGTCTAACTGGCCACGACGCCTCTCCCGCCGCGGCTCCGTCACGGAAGGACTTCGAGCTCGAATTGGCGATCGCTGCTATTCCCACTAATTATTGATGGAAAGGCCGGCTTGATATCAACAGTTATATCCACGATATTTATATTGCTTATAGTATAAACGTTAGCCCGATGAAATATTAATGGCGCTGTTAATATTTATGAGCGACTGTGGGCAGGTTTTGGCCCGCGTTCTTTGACTGCCCGTCCCCAAATGCAGCACCCCAAGAGCTTCCGCAAGGGGTCCCCTCTCCAAAACAGGGGGCAGCTTGAAAATGATCTGGGGCTTGCCTGCCTTACCCCCATCCACGCACGCCTGCGCCCGACGGGCGCTTCGGAAGGCCCAGCCTGGACACGGCAAGGTCTGAGTCCGGCCTTCGGTCGGGGAATGGAGGGGTGCTCGGGGGGCTCCCCAGAGGAGGCCAACCCGCCCCGCCCCACGTGATCGGCAGCAAATGCTCTGAGGACTCACGACCAGCAGCAAATCCAGCCTGTTTTTCCAAGGACTCCTTACCCAGGAGCAGGAATTTCCGGGGAGCCTGAGCCTGCCGGGTTTAATCAGTCTTCAGTGCCCCAGCCTTGGGCCGGCTCCAGCTCATCATCCTTGCCTGAGCCCATTTAATTAAGACTGAGTGTTGCTCTGTAAACCATCGGAAGCAGCGGAAGAGGAAGGAAGCCTGGGAATGAATTGATTCACTGATACGAGTTCCAGCACCTTGCCCTTCGTATGTGAAAGCACCGGCAACCCAGCACACGGGAGCGCGGAGTGTGGGGCAGGGACCCGCTCCCCTGTGGGGGCCCACTCACCAAGACGGCCTCCTGCGCCCAGTGCTGGGGAGGGGGCTGCGCCAAAGTGCCCTTCTGCTGTCGCGTGGAGCCCCAAACCAAGGCGGCACCTGGCCATCGGTTGCTTCATCAGCTCCTCTTCCAGCACCACGGCAATCCCTTTCATCCAGCGCACTCATCCTCCGTCGCAGGTGGGCAGCGGGCCAGGTCCTCTCCGCAAGCCCGGCCTGGACACCTGGTGGCGCCCCACCTGTGGAACGCGCTCCCCAGAGAGGTCCGCCTGGCGCCGTCGTTACTGGTTTTTCGGCGCCGGGCCAAGTCCTTTTTATTCAAACAATATTTTAACGACTTTTAATATCATCTATAGGTTTTAATTTGCAGCCAGGGTGAATCTGGATTTTAGGTGCACTATTTGTACAGTTGTTTATTTATTGTATGGAAGCCGTCCCGAGGCTTATGTGAATGGGATGGCATGCAAAAATTCTAAATTAAATAAATAAATGACCCGCCGAGAGCCCTGCCGACCTCCTCCCACGGCCTTTCTGGCGAGGCATCAGCATAGAAACACGGAACACCTTGCTCTGTGGGAGCCACCACCAGAAAGGTCTCCTTCGGCACCCATCGGAGCTCGTCCCCTCCCAAAGACCTCTTTTCCTCCTCCATGAATTGTCTCATCTCATATTCAAGCTGCAGGCCAGACTTGGCAGTAGTTTTCCATCCCAGATATCCTTGTGCACATTTTTGGAAACACACACACACACACACGCATTTCCACCCTTTGGCCCACAGAGGAGAAATGCATACTAAAAAAACGGCTTTTTCCAGATTGGACAGGGGTGGGTGGGAGGGGAAGAGGCTTCCACGCAGGAGCACAAATGAGATTTGCTGGAGAATTCTCAGGAACACAGCCGGCTCGGATGCCACCTGTTCCCCATCCCTCCATGAAGGTGGTTTGGGGTGCTTCCACTTCAGTGGGAGGCAGAACTGGGGAAGAGTTTTGTGCTTGAGCAGTTGCCCATCGTGGCAAGTGATTCCCGGTTGCAGCCAGCAGAGCAGCCGAATTTTTATTATAAAAATTGGGAAAAAAACTTTTCACACCTCCTGTTTGCTCCCTCTCTTGTTCTCACAAAGTACATTCCACAGCTGTGACACCTTTTTAATATTCCATGAATGGAGAGATTACGCAAATGAGACAATTTGCAGAGAGCTGGCGATACTGTTAAAATATGTAATGAAAGCTTTAATGTTTTAAGTATGAACGTGCTCATTTAAAAAAAAAAAAGAAGCCATTACTGCGAGCCGTATTTCATTCATCCTACCAAAGGAATCTGTTGGCATTGCTTTCGATCTGACATTAAAAGCATTACTATTGATTAGTCACTCACCCTTTTCAATGACAAATGTTTTTGTATTTCTAGCATGCAAAAAGGCGTACTCTGTCTAACGTTGCTCTCCTTTCCTCCAGCCCTTACTCTCTCTTTTACTGGCTCTGCTCTTGTGTCTTCTAAGAGCTGTTCAACAGCATGGCAGTGTGGTGTAGTGGTTAGAGAACTGGACTGGAACTTCCGAAATCGGAATTCTAGCCCCCACTCAGCCACGAGACCCTCACTGGGTGACGGGGTCATTGTGGTGAGAATAAAAGGGGAAGAAGGGGGGGTTAGGCTCCTTGTGGGAAAAGGGCAAGATTTCCCACATTACTCATAATTCATACATATTTATTTATATAGTAAATAAATTCATGAACGAGCAGAAATTCAGCAAGTGCCCATTTTTCCCTGCGTGGAGCAGCAGTGATCTCAGAAAACCGTCGTCGCCGATGTCGGCTTTTTAATGCAGGGCTTTAAATGGTATAGTTGTTTTCCTGTTTTATGTTCCAGGCGCTCCTTTTCTTGCGCGAAGGGTTTATTGTTCCGTGCCCTGGTGTCCTTTCCGCCGATCGGGTGGCATGCATAAATCTGCACCATAAAAATAAAGAATAAGGTGCAGGTGGACCAGCCCTGTGCCGAGGGTGCTGGCAGGCGCCATCCCGTGTCCTTCGCGAGGTGCCCGAGGGGCGCGATTCCTCCGGAGGCCGCTCGCCAGGCCCCGCAGCTGCGGAGAGAGGCGCCCGAGGCGAGCCCCTTGCCCAGGGCCACAAGGGCCCCCGGGAGGGGGGAGGGGGCTGTTGGGGCGGGGAGGGCAGGGGGCTGGAGGCCCGGCCAAAATGCGGGGGCAGAGAGGAAAGGCGCCGAGCCCGGCAGCTCACGGGAAGGGCAGAAGGAAGAGAGCGGGGAGAAGGAGAAGGGCGCTCTGTGGCGTCCTGCCTGCCAGGCGCAGCGTTCCCAAGGGGCAGGGAGGGTCCTGCGAGGCATCCTGAGCCCTCGTGGCCCAGCGGGCGCCTCCTGCCCGGGCCGGTCGCCTCCTCGGCCGACGACGTGGCCCACCGCGCTTGCAGCACCAAGGACAGCGGCGCGCCGGCCTCCGGGCCACGGGCGCCGCGATCCTGCGCCAGCTGAGCGTTCGCCGCGCCGCCGAGGGGCAGCGCCGCTCCCCGAGCACCGAGGCCAGAGGGGAGGCCTGCTGCATCGGGACCCCCGCCCAGCCCCGCGCCCTGCAGTGGCGGACCCGGGGCTTTGAGGGAGGCCCGAGCGCTGCCATCGTGTCTCCCATTTCTCCGATTTCTGCCCCGCCTTTTTTCTTGCACTGAACTCCGGGCGTCTCGCCGCCGCCGCCGCCTCCTCCTCCTGTTCTCACGCTTAGCCCCGCAACAGCAACCCTGCCAGGTAGGTTGGGTGGTCCGAAGTCAGACCGTCGGCGCCATGGCGGAGCAGGGACTAGGACCCGGTCCGGTGCTCTTAGCCGCTATGACGCACCTGCCACGATCCCCAAGATGGGCTGCCACGATCCCACCAGGGACCACGCTGTGCCGGTGCTTCCCAGGCCGGGCAGAGCTCGCCTGCGTCCCTGCAGAAGTCCAGCCCTGTCCATGAGCAGATGGTGGAACAAAAAGCATGGCGCTTAACCGTTCTTCCGGTTTGGGTTTGGTGCACATGACCCAGGTTGCACTTCTGGGCCAAACATGAGCTCAGGCATGAGCGGTGGTCGCGGTCTGGGCGTTTTCAGGCTCGCCACGTGATTCGTGGGGCCATAAACATGTATTCAGCCATGTGCGTCTCGCTGAGAGATGCGCACGAAGGAAAGCATCATTTTGGAGCATGTGCTTCAGTCGGGAGGAAAAGAATGCGTGCATTTCAGAGGTGCACAAAACAGAGGCAGAGGTTTGAAAATGCACGTGGAAATATGTGAGGATGTTTGTTCAGAAAGGCGCCGCCGGCCATTCGATACAAACTTACATGGGTCAAGCTTCAGAGGACTTTGGCAAGCTCGAGTTTTCCTGATTTGCATGTCCCTCCTCTGAAACGGCCTTCCCCAACTTGGTCTCCCTCAGAGGCATTTGAACCACAACTCCCAGAATTCCCATCCGGCAGGGCCAAGGACTGGGAATTCCGGGTGCTGCAGTCCAGACATGTCTGGAAGGCTGCTCTAAAAGCACAAATAGATGACCAACTGCAATTCAGCCTTCAAAAATCAAAAACACTCTTAGCTACACACCCCCAAAGCCTGCACGAAAAACAACTGAGCATTGCAGTGGTCCAGCGGGATGTGACTGAGACATGAACGACCTTTGCTGTGTGACCCCAGTTTGGGAAGCCAGCTGTAACTGGCCGCACGCACAGCGCGCGCCTCGGGGCCCCGGCGTGCTCTGTTTTCAGGACCCGGTCCCCGCCTCGGCTGCTTCGGCTCTATCTCCTCCACTTTCCTTTGCCATTGATACCACGCCTATTCGATTACACGCCATGGTCTTAAATTGCGAACTACGTGGCAGAGAGTCTGTCCATCAAGGCACTAAATAAACGGAGAAAGAACGGGACGGGCAGTGGACCAAAGGGGTTTGTTCTGGAAGTGGGATGGGAAGGCAGGTCCAAGGTGGAGAGGCCGCCTCTGAGACCTGATGCAGAAGCGAGGCAGAGGAAGGGACGGAGAGGTTCAGGGCAGGAGAAAGGCTCCTCAGCCTGCAATTTCGGCATTAAGGGAAATGAGAGCAAAATGGCTGGTTGCAAAGTCGCTCTTTCAGAAAAGACGGAGCGGCAGCTTCCCCGAAAAGTGGAGGACATAATGCATGTAATTGACTTCAGCTCCAGCCTGTGATTGCAATATTGACTGCTCTGGAGAGGTGGAGGGGAGACTGGCAGCACTGCCCGAGACGGTCGCCCGGAGGCAGAGGCGGGCTGTGGTGCTGCTCCCTCTCCTGCCCCGCTGCAGGGCAGGGCGAGGGGCTGTTGTGACGAGTATCTCACCTGCCCCCCCCCCCGAGCAAAGGGGGCACGTGGCACCTGCACGGCTTTCTGTGAGCCCGTGTTTGGGGGCCGTGCACATGTGCGCCTCCAGCCTCTGGTGGCTGCAAAGTGGCGCGGCCCATGGGGAGGGGTCCTGGCAGAGCATGCTGGTAAAACTGCTGCTCTGCGGCCCAAGCTTGGCCTCCAGGGCTCCAGCCTGGCCCTCCGGGGCCTTCCGGGCAAGCGAGGCCGCCTCCCCTGCCTCTCCCTCTCCACCAGCCCGGCATCCTTGGCGCAGCTGTTGCTCCCTTTTCCAAAGGGCTGGAATGGCTCTCCTGACACTTCGTTCCCGGGAGTAAGATCTCCAAGTGCGGCAGCACTGGGGGCGAGGGGAGGGGGCCATGCCTCCTCTGTCTTTTGCCCAAACTCCTTGGCAGCGATGGCCAAACTGGACTCTGTGGTGGTCCTGCTGGAGACGGAACTCCATCCAGTCCAAGCGGGCTGAACCTCGGCTCCACAGGCGGAACGTGTCTTCCCTGGGGTCCCAGTCCAGCCCTCCTCCCCTGGCCGTACTCCTTTCTATCACCCGCTCAGCATTTGATGCTTTCCCGGCTTGTGTGCACCCCCCCCCCCGCACGGCTGAGTTGCACCTCTTAAGGCCTTGGCTGCTGGTGGAGGAACAGCCATTCAAGGGAAGCTGGCCAGGGGACGGGGCACCGGCTGGATGGAGGCACAGGGGGCTGCCTTGGGCAGAGGGGAAGTCCTGGGTGTGCAGTGGGGCTGCGGGGCCTGGGGGTGTTCTGCCCTTGAACTCACCCCCCCACCACGCACATGGACCTCCAGATTGCAGTTTTGCTTCTCCTGTAGACCACCAGTAGCAGAGCTCAGGATGACCTTCGAGAGATGCTGCCAGTCCGAGTTGGCACTGTGGGCTTTGAAAGCCACAACCCTCGGTAAGGCAGTTCCTTAGGCACACGTGATATGGAAGGGAAGGCGCGCAGTCCCGGCCTGAGAGCCTCCATCAAGCACCCTTTGGACTTGTCAGAGGGCAGCTCCCCTCCACTTCCAGCCAGCGTGGGCTGGGACCACGGAGCTGCTCAGCCCCACAGCTGGAGGGCGGCAGCTAGGAAGCCTGCTCTGACCAGGAAGAGGACCTCAGGGGCAGAAATGGGTGAAGGCCTGAAGGCTCGCCACCAGTTTCAGTGGGCAGTTCTGAGCCGAATGACGGGCGTGCCACGGGTGCAAGGGAGCGCCCTCCTCACATTCATACTGACTCTGCTGGGGGAGCAGCGGAACGGCGTGCGGAAAGCACAGAGGCCCAGGACCGGGAGACACTGGGGCATCAGTGACTTTCGCGTGTGGGTCGTTTGGCTCCGCAGTCTCTCCTCCGACGGCAATCCAGGTGTGCCTGCTGGCCAGCGCCGTGCTCCGGCTCCTCGGCTTCCCCACATGCTGTCCTCTTCCGCCCGTGGCAAAGGGAGCTGCAGAGCCAGGGAGCGCGATCCGATCCGTCTTGCTCGCCCCGGGGAGCGGAGCCGAAGGAATGCGCAGGCCGCCTCAGGCGTATCTGTGGTGGAGCAAGCGATAAATTGCTTCCTGTCTGGTGTTTGTCTGTCATCTCCTCTGAAGCGGTCCCCCTGGCCAACTGGCCTGTCGAAACACAGACGATCCTTGTGCTGGGTTGAGAGGAGCAGCACGTTTCGCGCGGATGGAGCTTTTGGACACCGTCCCTGGCAAACGGACAGACCGCCCGGATCCGTGCAAGTGCCGCAGTGCGATGCCCCCGGGAATCCGGTTCTTGGACATTCCCCTGCCGCGAAGAGCAAGGTGGCGGCCGAATATTCCGCGGGAGACCGAGTGCCAAAGGCGTCTGAAATTTCGGGGAGGTGGAAAGTCCTCGTCCTTCAGTCAGGGGGTCTCCCTTGCATGAGCCCCTCTCCCCCCTGCTGCTCCAGACTGCTTTACGATAGCAACGGGCGGCAGCCTCAGCCCAGGTTTTCGATAGAGCGGGATGTTGGATGGATCCGCAGCCGGATCCGGAGGAGCTGGGATTTCTAAGACTTTCTGAGCTGCAGATCCTGTGGATGTGCAAACGGGGGCGATTTGCACAAGTCCACCTGCACTAGTGCTTTCTTGCCCAAGTGGAACAAAGCCCCCGTGCCTTCCTAAGCACAAGCCCAGGTGTGTCAGCCAAAATTCGTACTCAGCCTCCCAGGGGCTCACTAGCGGGGAGGCTCCCGTGAGACGTAGATGCAGCTCCAGGCCCCGCACCTTACCCTGCCGGTGCCGTTCTCGTCTTAACTGGGTGACCCCGCACAAACGTGCCCACAACATGGGAGGGGGGGATAAGTCAAAGTGGTGGGGGGCTGGCAGGAGGGCCAAATGTCAGAGTCCAGCCGGGGGTTGGCTCCCCTGCCCTGGCCTGTTCTCCCCACCCCCAGCCAGCAGAGACTACAGGGAAGGGAAATGATGGCGGGGGGCCCAGTACCCCCACCCCAGCCAGCCTCTGTGGACCGGAGGGCATCGTGGAGCATGGCCCCAGAGTGCTGTGGGGGGCTGCTCGGTCCCCTTCCCCAGTCCACCGGCACATGTGGCATCACCCCACTGACTCATGGGGTCGCTCAGCCCCTCGCACAGCATTGCCCTGCGGAGGGGAAGCGGCCAGGCAGACGATGCGCCGAGGAGAAGGCGGCAGCGGCACTGCGTCCGCCCCGGCGGCAGCCGTTCCCGCTTTGGCAGGAGACCTGCGCATTTTAATCTTGCTGGAAAAGCTCCAGTGAAGATGGAAGAGGTGGGGCAAGGGAAGAGCCCTTGGCTCCCCGGAATGGAAAACCTGTCGAAACGCTCTCACTTTCCCCACTCAGATGTGCTCCATACTTAAAGATGAGCCCCTGCATACTTAAAGTCAGCAGGCCAGGAAATGTGGCCACGGCTCCTTTGGAAGGGAGAGCCCCGGCGGCTCACAGCTCTGGTTTTTTCCTTATCTTTCTCTCTGGGTCATGATCAGCTTCTTCGCAAGGCCCTGAATGGGGCCGCCCTTCCTGTGCAAAGGCCAGGAGCATGCAAGCCCCACCTCTCGGGGGAAGCCTCCTCTAAAGCCTTCTGTTTCCCCTCCCTGAAGGGGAAGGGGGAAAGCTCAGATTTGAGGCCCCAGAGGCATTCCGCAGCCCAGCATCCTCCCACTGCTCACCCCCACCCCACACACGCCCCCCACACACGTGACCCCTCCTCAGGCTGCAGAGGGACAGCCCTTCTAGCTCTGCATAATGCAACGGCACCAATAGAACTGGCCCGTTTAAAAGGAAGACTCTCCTGGACGATGCTTAATGTGGATTTGGCATGGCCTCATCAAGCCAGTGCAAGGAATGCAGGAAGAAATGACTTTGGAAAGAGCGCCAGCTTGGAACAGGTTGTGTTCCACAAGACCCTTCCATTTATCTCAGCCCCCTTGAAAGGTTTCTTGGCTTTGCAGCTGCCTAATTTATGACTTCTTGGCACCCGCGCCTCTCCTTTCTTCTCTCCCTCTGCTTGGCCTTGGCCTTGCCATGCTGGGGTCCTCCTTCCCACCGCTGCTCCTCCTTCCTCTTCCCCTCCGTGGCCTTCCTCCCAAGGGTCCCCATGTGTGCTTCCTGGCTCTCGGGCAGACCACTGGCTGCCTCTCCGCCCACGGGCTCTCTCTGGAGGAGAGGCCTCTCAGGCCCCTTCCCCAGCACACGCACCACCTCCGCGCTTTCTCCCTCCCTCCGGCAAATATTTACACGCAACCACAGAGGTCTGGGTTCCATCAGGCAAATGACTCCCTTTATTTAGTTCATGTCAGCTTAGTCATCTGACATTCCAAAGAAGAAAGAAAGCAAGAGCAAAACAAAACAAAACAAGCCCTGCCAGAAGAACGGGATTTACCAGCAGACCCATCTCTGGCGTTGCACCGGGTGGCTTGGCCGCTTCACAGCCGTACTCTGCCTCCGTGCTAGTGCTCCCAGGGGCCAGGAGGGGACAGATCCTCACCAGAAATGGAGCTGCCCCAGCTCTGGACTGCGCCACGTTCTGGACTGTACCAGATCCGGGCAGGGTGCGTTTAGGGGGGAGAAGGCTTTCCGCCTGCCCTGTGCGCACTGCGTGCCATGGAGCGAGCCGAGCAGAGAGTGGTGCTCCCACGCGGCACAGCTAGGATTGCGGATGAGGCCGGTGCGTCGCAAGCCGTGACACAAAGGGTCTTTCCCGCAGTGGCTTGCGCCACGGTGCAAACCCGAGTTCCCAGGTCCTCTTTTTTGTTTGTTTGCGGTTTACCATGGTTAGCATGGCCGTCTTTGGGCATCGCGACAACCTAGAATCTGTCAGCCCAAGCCGTGGGTTAGTGATAGGTGCGAACCAAGCTCCTGGCAGCATGTAAGCGATGCGGAACAGGCGACCGCCAGATTTTTTCAATGCAACCAAAGAGAAGGCGAAGGCGAAGGCGAAGGCTATGATGCCCATCCTGTGCGGAACGAAAGAGGCCGGAGAGCAGCGTGATCACCAAAAGGGTTAACCCCGTCCGACTTCCACATCCTTCTCCAGATTGAATGATTGGTGAGAATGGAGGCCGGGTTGGTAGAATGGCAGCACTTTGGGCGATTATTCCAGGATGATCGGTGCAGCTGCCGGTCTCATATTTCATGCGCAAGCACCCCACGCAGGGCTGCAATTAGTGTCCACGTGCCCATGAGCTCTCAGCGCCGGGCTTAACGGCCTCTGTGAGTGACAATGCGCGTTTTTATGGTGGAGTTGTTATAGTCAGGGTGGCGGCGAATTTATTGGTAATCTGCTTTACGGCTGGGTTTTACGGCTGGGTGATTTATTCCAAAGCTCTTATGGAATGTGAAGTCATTGCTTTTAATAACCATTTAGTCCACATAACTTCACACGCATTCCTTTCTGTTCATGAGCTCCTATTCTGTACTGCTTTGGGAACGACGGAGCCGCTCAGGGGGGATTCCCTCCCCATTTTTGCCAGTGCTAAAACTGAGCCCAGAGCCGCAGATTAATGGAGTGCCGAGCCTGCTATCTCTTTGGACTGCATCGGAATGAGCAGCGCCTGGCTCATATCAGAATTAGCTCAGTTTTTCCAAGATCTCTTGTGCCGTGCTTTCATTCACAAGGTAGCAAAGCAATGGTCATTTGTAGTTTGAGAAAGCCAGTTCACATGCCATCCCAAAACTACATAACCAATGATGCTGTGCAAATGTGGGTGAAATGCAAAGTGGAAAGATGAGGTGGGGCAGCGGACTGCAAAAAGACTCCGCTTTGGTCTAGGCCAGGAACACCGTCCAAGGTGGTTGTTCTGCACAGCCCTAGAAACGGGCGGCTTGCTACAAGCCCCGATGGCTATGGATAATGAAGACTTGCTTCAGGTCTCCTCTAGAGGAGTCTAGATCAAAGTCTTGATTTTGGCACCCGCTGAATTTGTGTCTGACAACCAAGTGGTCTTGCGCATCATGAGATCTCCTGGCTTGGGAACATTGACCTTGGCATGAATGAAAACGAGGCTTGGAGCGGAGCCCGAGCCGAGCGTGTTTTCTTCCGCAGGTCAGTGGCCAGTTAGAGAATTGTCAAGGTCAGCCTTGACTCTCACACTGTTTTCTTTATATGTGAGCATGTGTTCTTCCTCAGTGGGGATGGGGAGAGAGACGAGGGCCGCCTCGAGAGCAACGCACCCGTGCTAAGCTCTGTAAGACAATGTGCGTTGCCATAGAATCATCGCTCTGCTTCCCCGGTGGCCTGGTGCCACAGATGGGAACTGTGGTTACTAGGTAACCGTGCTCTGCCAACCAATGGCAGAAACGAGTTAACCAAACTCACCCGGTGCATGTCTGTAGGATCTGTTTCGTTTGTTTGGTGGCTGTTCAGGGAGACGGCTGTTTCCCTCCCTGCTCCCCGCCGTTTTCTTTCCTTTTAGTCAAAGCAGGCAAGGGAAGGATCCCACGTTTGCCAGCCCTGAAAAGGGGTCCCTCTCCTTCAGCCGTTGTCAGGGATCCTTGCGAGAAAAGGAATGAAGTGTTCCTTTTTCAGGAACCGCTGCTCTGAATAGGACTCATTGGCCCTCGGGGATGCGCTGGTTCCCTGACGGACTAGGATCAGCCACACCACGTGCCTGCATTAGCCAGGTCGGGCTGAGGCATCGCCCTGGTCCTTGCGCGATCCCTGATCGGCTGGGACCACTCTGTGAAGGCAAGCCATAGGGCGGGGGGGGGGGGGCAGCTCCATGGCAGGAACAGATAAAGGGGATGAATGGTCGGACTGGAAGAAAAGATAAATATCGCCAACGATGCCGGGGGGTGGGAAACCTTTTACTCAAAAGCTTCATGGCATTTCCCCCAACCCAAATTTAAATGGATGCGTTCTTGCTGCAGCCCCTTGTTAGATATGAAGATAAGGCATAAATTCTGCAACCCGCTAAGTGTTTAGAAGTTCCAATTACTCTGCATGCCAAATATTTCATTCTAAATGTCATGTTTTATTTGCAGCTATAAATTGATCTTCTTTGAAACGGGCTTCGTACTTAAAACAAAATTGCTGCTCCAGGAGCACATGGCTCATGCCTCAAAATACTTTTCTGTGTGAAGGAAGCTAATCCAGAAGAAGCTGTTGTGAGAAGCTCAAGGAGACGGCCACCGTCCTCCTGTTTTATCCTCACAACAGCCCTGTGAGGTTGGCTGGGGACCAGCCCAGAGTCACTCAATGAGCCACGTGGCTGAGTGGGGGCTTGAGCCTGGATTTCCAGGGAGACGGAGGTCTTGGTAAGATGCAGCAGGAGTAGAGGAAGAGACAGGGCCCAGTCATGCAGGAATACAGCCCTCCTGGACAATTTTCACAAAACTCTGGCTGGGTCAGGAGGCCAGGCACCCTTCTGATAGGAGAACAGGGGGCGGTGGAGGAACACCTGGCTTGGCTTGGCTTGGCACATTTATGTCCTCATTTGAAGAAGTCCAGAAACGGTGCGCAGAAGAAACCTAGAACTCTGCTGCCTGGCGCTTTGCTTCCAGCTGTATTCTAAAGCACGGGCCGGCCCTTGGAGGTACGGGGGGCTTTGCCTAGCGGAGGGTGTTATCTCCTGAATCATCGCGGCGACTCTGCCAAGGGGGGTTCATTGCCGCCAGGCGGTCGTTCAGAAGATGGAGATCCGCCACGGCCGAGTGAGAGAGCCCACGGTTGCTCGTCCGGTCCCATCCCTCTCCAGCGAAAAGGATTTCGCGCACAACCGTCTGGCTACCAGTCGGTGTCTCGATGGCGCTCGTCGCCCGGCTCCAGCCTCCAGAACTCACTCAGAGACTGGGGCAGCCCCCTCCCCACTTGCAGCTGCCCCAGGGAAAGCCACCCTGGCTGCTTCTCCAGAGCAATACGCAGGACATAGGAGAGGGGGCTTGGGGGAGCTCTGGGGAGTGGGGGGGGGGAGAAGACTGGGGGTGCCCAACAGGAGGGATTCTGGAGGCATCTCCTCTGCCCTTCTCTTGCATTCCAAGACCGGACGGCCAAAATCGGCCCTCCACGTGCCTTGCGCGACCGGCGATCGGCCTGGGATGCCCAGGGGAGAGTCTGTGGGAGTGGATTGTGCGGTGGGGGTGGGTGGAGATGGCGGAGACTGCGGTGCCGGCGGCTTGCCATGGGAGGCCGCCTTTGCTCCCATCTGCCTGGGGGGCCTGTCCCTCCCTGAGCAACCAGAACTGCTCTCGGCCCGGCCTGGCCAGAGGTGCCGCAGCACCGGTGGTGCCCGTGGAAGGGCAGCGGCGAGGCGGACCGATTCCACCGAGGAAGCCGCGGCCCGGAGTCCCCAAGGGCCGCTCCTTCATGGGGTCACCCTAGCTGGGGATGGCTTGACGGCACATCTCGACAGTGACCACAGGGGGCCTCTCTGCCCGCGTGGCTCCAGTGACTCGTGTGACGTCGTGCGCGTGCTAAAGTCCACTGAGATGGAGCAATGGGAAGGGGAGCGCGCTCGGCACAGGCTTGCTGCTGCCTCTCCTAATGTGTGGGGAGTCCATTCCCGTGAGCCCCCCAAGCCCCTTTGGCACCCCGCTTTCCCCTGACAGGGCTCCCCCCTTCCCTCCCTCCCCGAGGCTGCCTGTGCTTCACTGGAGAGACCAAGCGTCCCTGCTCCACACACGGTGGGAAGCGGGACTCCCGTCGGGGATCGAAGCCGGGTGCAGGGCAAGCACCCAGCTGCCCCCGACTCACATGCACGCACACACACACCAGTCATGTGTGAGTCAGACCGCAGTGCTGGGGGCTTTTCTGCCCACGGGTGTCCCGTGCTCCGTTTTGGGACGTGCGAGGAATCCGGCTTGCCTGCCGCATTTCTTCTCCGCCCTGCCCCTTCCTTGCCCTTAAAAAGCCCTGTGCTTTGACCCCGCAAGTTCCGCCTTCACTCCAGCCCCATGATCTGGTGAGAGGCAGGGGGTGGGATGTGATCCATGCAGCGATCAGACGCCGGACCCACCCAACGGGGTCTCGTGAGGCACCCGGCGCATGATCCACAGGTTCCCTCGAGCAAGCGTTTGCTTTTATCGGCTCACTGGAGCTCCTGACGAAAGAGCTCGCCGACTGTGGGGCGCGTGAAGTGTTGCATTTTGGAGGCCAGGCAGCCCCGGTAATTGCGCACCCTTTTGTGAAGTGTTGGACAAAAACTGGGAGACAGAAGAGGCAGACGGACGTCTCCATGAATATGCATGCGCCGCATTTCGCCCTTCATATCCAAGAGTGGCGATGATTGAACAGGAGCGTCAGGGCTGTTGCCATCCGTGACCGAGAACTGAGCTCTGTCTCCCAAGGCTGTTCCCGTCAGCAGATACCACCGTGCCCAGAGCCCACGGCCGGCCAATAATGCAACCGATTTGGGTGGTGGGGTGAGCGAGCAGGTCGTGGGGATGGTGCCAGCTCCGACAAAAGAACCTCCAGAGGCTGCAGAAAGCAAGGCTGAGCTGGTGGAAGGGAAGGTGCCAGATTCCACAGCTGGCATTCCAAGGGCGGCGGAGCCAGGGCCGAGCCAGGCCGGCACCGAGAATCAGACAGCATCAGGTTCTGTGGGAAGACTGAGTGAGCGGACTGGTCCTCCAAGGGACTAGTCCTCAAGCAGGAGGATCCGCCTCGGAGGTGCACTGTGCCCTTTTCTGCTTGGAGCCCACTCGGCACCAGCAGCTCCCATTTCCCTGCTCGCCGGCCTTCTAGCTTTGCTGATTTCTTTTGCTTCGCCTTCCGCCGCTCGCTCCTTTTGCTCTGCCAAGCTTGCCTAGAAGGCCGATTATACAACAATAAAATCGGAAAGCCTCTGTCCTGGCCTGCTTGGGAGGAGGGGGACATTTTTGCCGGCCTGCACAGTCCTTGGACACCGGAGACCTCCAGTCCAGGTGGAACTGCCTCCCTGAGCTCCCAATCCACCAGCGGCCTTCTCTGAGCCGCCCGCGACGCCTCCTTCAACAGATCCCCGTGGGCTCTGCCACGGACCTCGGTGGAGCAGCCAGACTTTGGGGGCTACAGATACTTGACGGGTGCGCTGCATTCTGCCAGGCAAGCCGGTTTGGCAGAGCGAGTGTGGGAGCCATGACCTTCAGTTGCTTGCATCTTTCCCTGTAGTCGTTTCCCTTTAGGCGGAACTAGCAGGCTCCCTTTCGCCCCCGGGGCTGATGCAAGGGCGCTTGGTAAACACTGACGCCTCCGGAAAGAGTAAATTACAAGCTTTCCGCCTTTCCCCTCATGGTGCCTGTCTGAGTAGCGTCCGTGGCCTTTTCCCAGCTCGCTGCTCTCCCTTTGCTTTATATCCCTTTTGGAGCAAAAAAGAAGAGGAGTAATTGTGAACAGCAAGCTCCATTCGCCCCTGCTGGAAGCCCTGCAAGATCAGCGGCCCGTTCCCATCATCTGATGCCAAAAGGCATTCTGCACATGAACATGGGAACTCTGCACCTCATCCTCCACTTGGGCTTCATCTAATCTCTTTCTTAAAGCCATTTATGCCAGGATACCCCTAGATCCTTTGTGGCAGATTCCGTAAGTCAATTACCAGGCGCTTCAGCATTGACCTTGTCTGCGAGATTAACTGATCGAACGCGTTGTGACTGATGGAAGAAGTAAGCCAAATGACCTGCACAGCATCTTAGGCACACACAACAACCCTGTGAGGTAGGCAAGGCTGAAAGATGGTGAGTAGCCAAGGGCACCCTGGGAGTCTCATGGCCAAGTGAGACTGGCACCCGGATCTCCCAAGACCCAGACCAATACTCTCACCAGTAGGCCGCGCAGCCTGCCTTATCAGCCTGGCATTTACAGAGCTGATGAGGCCTCCGGTGTGCAGGCCAAGCCGAGCTGCTCCCCATCCCTTGGCCCACCAACCATCTGGCAGTTTCCTGGTTTTGAGGTGCTTTCCCCCCATCGTAAAAGACTGAGTGCCTCTCCTGAGGCTTCGTCGCAGCTTTTCCCGGTCGTCTTCTTTTTCTATTTTTGCCAGCTGCCCTGCCCTGCCCGGGGCCGTAACCCCCAAGAACAAAGACTCCAGCCCTTGGGTCCAAAGAGTTCTGAGGCATCCAACTTGGAGAATTTTTGCTGTGAGACACAATCTAAAAGCAGCGGAAGCATGATTAAAAAAAAAAAATCTTTCTTCAGCAGTATTGTATAGGAACCTTGTCACAGATTTACCTGAAGGATTAATCAACCAAAAGTTAGCTTTGTTGATTTGTTTTTTGCCTTTGTTTCTGTTTCTGATGGATCCACATAGATTCCCTTAATTAGATGACAGCACTATTAATTGCACAGTAGCCTAAGATGCTCCGGTTTGCAAAGCTGAACTTTGGTGGGGCACGAGGCTCAGCAGGCGAGCGGAGGGAGGCCGCTTCCTCTAGCAACCGACTCCTTATTTTCTCCTGTCCCTGCTGTCAGTCAAAGGCTTTGGGTCACTCTGACCCAAAGCAGCCTGGACTCAAAATGGCCGAAGCAGCTTTAGCTTGTCCTCACCTGGAAGCCGCTCCACCCCTGCCCAGAGCTGCCCCACCAGCCGCTTTTCTGCCTGCCGCCTTTTCTTCCTCTCCCGATAAGGCAAGCCGCCACATTCTCATCACTGCAAACTTTATGGCCTATGAAATTGGCTTAAGTATTGATGTCTCTACTAAAAAGCAGAGACATCACCCTGCCAACAAAAGTGTGTATAGTCAAGGCTACGGTCTTCCCAGTTGCAAGGTGTGGCTGTGAAAACTGGACCATAAGGAAGGCTGAGCGCCGAAGGATTGAGGCCTTTGAATGGTGGTGCTGGAGGAGACCCTGCAAGTCCCTTGGACCGCAAAGCGATCAAACCGGCCAGTCCTGGAGGAGAGCAACCCTGATGGCTCTTTGGAAGGCCAGATACTGAAGATGGAACTCAAATACTTTGGCCACCCAATGAGAAGGAAGGACTCCCTGGAGAAGAGCCTGATGCTGGGAACAATGGAAGGCAAAAGGAGAAGCGGGCGGCAGAGGATGAGGTGGCTGGATGGGGCCACTGAAGCAGTCGGCGTGAGCTGGAGTGGACTCCGACTCCAGGGGATGGTGGAGGACAGGAAGGCCTGGAGGAATGTTGTCCATGGGGCCGCGATGGGTCAGACACGACTTCGTGACTAACAACACCAACATGTCCAGAACAAATGGCATCACAGTCACACTGGGTTTTGTCGGACTCGACTTCGCGACTAGCAACAACAACATCGATGGTTTATGAAGGAGGATGCCGGGAAGGGGGCATTTCCGCCTCGCTGCGCCTCCCCAGCAGAAGGCGAGGCTGCGGCTCCCTGCCCGCCGGGCCGTCCCTTTGTCCCGAGTCACCACAGTGTCCTCCTGGCGGCTGCAGGTGAAGGTGGCCGACCAGCAGAGTGGGCGGACTCTCTGGGAAGGATATTCAAGGTGCAGGATCACCTGTCGGGCATTGCTGCGGGCTGGCCAGAGTTGAGGGGAAAACGCGGGCCACACCGAGGCTCGCCGCCCGGCTGGCATCCACCAGCAGGGGCCCCTGGGCTTGCTCTCCTTCCTCACCGCAGGGACCAGTGGCCCTCCTCCCTCGCGGGCTGGCCCCGCAGCCGGAGCGCGCCCCGAGCCCTGGGAGGGCCCTTTCACCCTTCCACGCGGCTCGTGAACCACTGTCTCCCCTGCGAAGCCAGTGGATTACGCGGTGACCCCCTCCGCACGATTACATAAGTCTGCCTGCCCCCACGCAATCGGATGAATTCATTTTCCTGGTGGAGAGCACAAGCCCCGTACCTGGATAATCCATCATTTTAATTGCTTTCCGGAAAGCGGAGCTGACAGTGCCTCTAGGCTGCCAACTACTCTCCTGCACAGCTGGGGGGGTGTGCATGCGCTGGGGGGGTGCTTCCAAACCCCACGTCCTGGGGCATCACGGCTGCAAGCTCGGGAGAGAGGCACCCTTTGCAGGGGGCGAGGGCCAGCAAAGGGTTGGGGGACGCCGGACTGGTTGGGGAGCTAGGAGCGGGCTAACCCCAGACCACGGGACGTGCGTGGCTCCACCCGGTGCAGCCGAGGCAGGGCCTTCCGGGGGGGCGGGAAGCCCGTGGCCCCCGGCCTGGTGCGAGAAGCCCCTGGAGGTGACCAGTCCGGAATTCTCTGCCTCTCTCCTCGCAGGGAGGAAGAGGAAGGAGGGGGCAGGGAGGGCAACGGGAGTGTAAGGAAGAGAGGGAGAAGAGGTGGCTTAGGAGGTGCCAGAAAGAAAGAGGAAGGAGGTGTCAGGAAGGAAGGAAGGACGGACGGAGATGGGATGGAAGGAAGGGGGGAAGGAGGAAAGAAAGAGCTAAATGGACTGACTGGGGTGGGGGAGAGGGAGAAGGGGTGACAGAAAGGAGAGAGATGAGGTGGCTTCGGCCCCCTTGGGTTCTGCTCCCACCCCGCACTGGTGGCAGGTGACTGGGGACAGATTGCTGCCGATGGAAGGTGACTCTCACGGAAAAGCCGCCCGGCCTCCGCATGAGCAGCGCTCGCTGCGTGTCGGGAGAAGGGCCTGAGGTTGCTCCTGGCCCTCCGCCTCTCGCTTTGGGTCACAGCTCAGCCGAGGGGGGTGTCTGATGGGCGAAGAGGTGGTGGGCCCTACGGTGCGCCGACCTGAAGGGGGGGCTGGGCCGGCAACGAACGCCATGCGGGGGACACCTGCCAGCGTAGGGGCCAAATCCAGGGCTCTCGAGGGGCTCAATCCAGCGCTGGGCAAGGCCAAAGCAAAGCGGGGGAGGCCAAGAGAGCCCAAGAACGGCGCCGGGTGGTTGGGGAAGGGGGTTCCAGACTGGGATGCCATAGGGTGGATCTGGCCACCAGGGCTGAGGTCTACAGGCAGAGATCCAACAGGTGCAGCAAGGCAGGCAAGCCGAGGAGGAGAAGGCTGAGGCAACAATATCTGTGGCGAGGCGATGCGATGTGATGCGATGCGCGGGGGAGTGCAAACATGGTTGCATGTACCGCGAGCCGGATTTCAGGTCATGGATCAAGAGCAGCTGGATGCTTGTGGGAACAGTGGCAGTGACGTGTGGTATAGGCCTCTCCAGCTCCCTGGCCTCGCTGACGACCGCGGTGCAGAAACGCCCCGTGCTGCGCATGATGGGGGCCGGAGTTATTTAAAGCAAGCAGAAAATCAGCATTTGATCATAAGAGCCAGTTCAATTGGAGCTCATTTAGAGCCTCGAGTTAAACTGCCCCCGAATCAAAAGCTGCTTAAACATCCCCCGTTAAAGAAAGCAATAATTGCCTCAGTTCATCAGATCGACATTCAAGCCGCTCCAGGTTTCATGCGCAGGCCTTGGCTGGGGAGTTGGGCCGTTCCCACTCCTGGCTGCTTCCCTTCCCCGCCTCCAGCCCCAAATCAGCTTGGCATTCAGCTTCAGCTAGTGCTGATTGTCTGGGCTGCTCCTTCCAAACGGGAGGTCAGCTTCTGGGTGGCTACTTGAAAACGGGGAGGGCAAGCAGTGCTGTGGGGACGGACCGCTTGGCTCTCTGCAGCCTGAATGAGAAAGCCAGCCCCCCGCCGTGAGTGCCGGTGCCCCCCTCCCTCCGTCTCCAGCTGTCCTCTGCCGCAGGGATCCCCATCTGGCCTTCCCTTTGAGCAGCACAGGAAGCTGCGTTCCACCAAGCCAGCATCCTCCCAGCCCCGGGGGGGTGGCACTGGCGGGGCTCTCGGGTCCTGCAGGATGCAGTTGTTTCCCAGCCCTGCCTGGAGATGCTAGGGTCAAACCCGGGCCTTCCACCTGCCCAGCCGAGGCTTCCTTGCAAGTGGCGGAAAAGCGGCACAAAAATGCAAAATGAGGGTGAGGGGGATAGAACAGCCTCCCCCAAAGCAGGTGTGTGGGACTGCAATTCCCATCACCCCCAGGCAACTGTCATCTAAAATGGCTGGGTGGAGCCAGGTTGCGGGGAACCCCCCCTGTGAAATCCGGTAACTCGTGTCGGCAAAGCTCCAGCGGCCAGCCAGGGAGAGTCGCCTCTTGGGAGGGGTGCGAGAGCAGCGCGCCACAGCCCCTCGGCAGAGAGGCACTTGGCTCCCCTCCTCGTTCGAACCGGACCGTAATTTAGGGACAGATCGGAGTCCGAGCCCCGATTATGCTTCCTGGAAAGCGGCGCCATCCCGATCGATACCACATCCTCGCCGGAGAAAATGCAATGAAAGGGAAGCTTTGGCGTGAAATAGAATATGCCACCCTTGCGTCGTTAGAAATTTAAGCTGCTTGCCCTCATTACCAGCCGTGGGCTCTCTGAGAGGAAGGGCGATGGCCACCTCCGCGGGGTGCCATCCGCTCGCCTGTCCCCGCACTCCATGGCTCTTGTGCAAAAACGTGCAAACGCACGGGCACAAACGTGCAGCGCTGGCGTGGCTCATTTGCAGGAGGTTGCCACTCAGTTCGGTTCCCCGAGCGCAGCTTCAGCCCAGCAAGCTCCTTCGGGTATTTGAACAGCCCCCCGGCAGCCCCGCGCAAAGCAGAAACGCACCTCTTGAAACGCCACGCACCTGCCCGGGGTTCCTCAGGTCTGCACACAAGGCCTTTCTCCTGCGTCGCTCCCAAAATGTCGAAGGCACTTCTTCAAGGCCCGTGTCTTGGTCTTCAGGAAGGATGCAAATACATCTGCCGCTTAACAGAGCTTTAAACCTTGCTTTTGTTGTTTAAACTGTTGTACGCAGCTTGAGAGCTCCTTGAGAGCTGTTACAGTGGTGTATAAATGCTAATAACAGATAAACCCAATTCAGCAGATGGTGGCACAACTTAATGCTTGTGCAATGAAGACACCAATCCTTTTTCTTTCCTCCAAAAAGGAGGATCGCTCACCTGTGCAGAGGACAAGGGCTCCCGCAGGTCTTAGCTGGGGGGTCCTATTTTGTGGTGGTTCCGCTTCTTTCTTGTTTCCGGGGTGCGGTTCTCATCTCATGCTCTGTTTCTCACATTTCGCTTTGTTTTGGTTTCGCTCACATGGCTCCCTCTGGAAAAGCAGCAAAGATTCGCCGCATTTAGCAAGTCCCGCGAACAGCCGGTCCTCCTCTGAAGCCTTCGAAACTAGCAGCGCCCCTTTCTTCTGCTCTGAGGCAGTGCCGTCTTTTGCCTCTTCTCGGCAAGGCTGGGCAAGTCGTCGCGCTAGAAGAATAGCCTTATAATAGCCTCCCCTGTGGAGGTTTCGTGCTTCAGTAATGGAACCTCGCGGCATCTCAGTGTCCACCTAACTGTTTTTCCACCCAAGCATGAAGAAGACATTAGTTAGGAATAGCTTTCAGAGTCCTGGCTGGACCGAGAGGAGAGCCAGGTCTGTTCCTGTTTCCCAGCAAGGGCAGGAGGGGGTGAAGCTGTGCGGAAGGACGACCTGTCTGGTCAAAGCAGCCCCTGCCTCGCAGCGACCAAGAGACACGGCCGACTGGAAAGGAGAGAAACCCACAGAAATGGGCCCAGGGCGGAGGCTGGACGGTGAAGCAGGCCGAATGGCTCCAATAGCCTCTTCTGACAGGGGGAGGTGCCCGTAAGGGAAGAGGGGAGCCGAGCTGAGCTGGTTCAAGCTGGGATAAGTCAGGTTCAGATTGGTAAGTCGCACTGAAGTTGATCAGGTTACCACAAGATGGGTCGGTTGTCGGTCAACTTGCAGGACATTAGACTCAGGCAAACTGAAGTAAAGCAGGTCAGACCAAGATAAATCTGGTGAAATCACACCGGATGCTGGTGAGCCAGAGTGAGGGCCCTGGACAGCCCCTAGGACACTCGGCCAGCTGAGCCATAGGGAGAAGTTGTCTCAGCAAAGGGCTGAAGGCATCAAAACACTCATGAAGGCCAGCAGGGTCTGCCCCTCCCAGAAAAGCCGTTCACCGCACAGCTGTGCGCAGGAGGACTGCAAAGGAGCGATCCTCCAAGGACGGGGATGATGGGAAGGGGTATAGAGGGGCATTTCAAGGACTCCCTCCTGAGTTGGCGTGGGGGGAGTCCCTCAAGCGCCTGAATCCTCCATGGAGCACTGCCGGACTTCAGGTGCAGCGGCTGTGAGAGCAGCAATCCAACTGATCTGCTCCCAAGTCTTGTTCTGCAGGGAATTTGATATTTAATATTTCAGTGTTTGCATTTGACAGTGTTTGATAGCTGACATGCTGTGGCAGTTAATACTTGATAACCATGTTGTTGCTCTTTTGAAATTCCTTGCTTTTTCTAGCTTGGATGAGGCAACCTCACGGTGGAAGTGCAGCTTTTAGGTTAATAGTTCGGTTTTGTGGTCCCTGCTGCATCCTAGAATTCTGGCAGGGAGAGTCATTTTGAGGCCTAGCCTGTGAAGAGTGATAAATGGGCAAGCTAGCATGTTTCAGTTTCAGTGTTTTTAACTCGGCATTTCATGGTGGCGGTGCGTCGGCCGTTTAGGAAGCTGGTCCCTCACGACAACCCCAGTTCCACCCTGGCCGGGCCGGGGCGGGGGGTCCTACTCAGTCACTCATTCAGAATATTTCTGTATAAACGGCCCTTTGTCCTTATAGATTCCGGGACAGTCGATTTTCATTAGGATGCTGTGCTTCATTCTATTTTGTCTTCTTGTTAAACTGTCCCCAGGCCAGGCTAAGGGGCAGTCTAAAAAAGTTTTGCATCAACCAAGTGCCATAAACCAAACGAAGGACCAAGCCGTCGACAACAGGGAAAAGAACTGCTCTGGGAGCAGAAGGGCAACTCGGAATTGCCCCCTTTTTAGCTTTCCCATCCGCTTTGATTGGTTTTAAGCACCGTGGAACGAAGGGTGGGAGAGGGGGATCCGCCGCCTCCGCCGCTGGCTGTCCAAGGTGCTGAAATCCACGAGGCTGGAATGGCTGCCTGGCCTTCCCAAGAAGTGTTGGGAGAAACCGCCAGTCCTGTTGCTCTCAGATCCAGCTCCTCGTTTGTTGAGGGAGAGGGATAGCAAAGCAAAGCTTCTCAGCAGCCAGCAATTTATTTATTTATTTCTATTTATTTATTTAAAACCTTACTAGACCCTCCCTCCCTTGTCGGAGTCTCGGGACGGGCTGACAGCGGCAGGTCCCCTCGGCCCTTCAAGCAGCCAGCAAACCTGCGGGGATAGCCCTTTGTCCGTTCACACAGGAAGGGCGTGAAGATGCACTGGTCATCTGCGTATCTGGAGCCCCCTGCACCCCCCCCATTTGGCCTAGTCAGTGTGGAGCCCCAGAGTGACACCCCTTCCCTTTGCGACCCACTTTGGGTCCCAGCCCTGACACCTCCCCACATTTGCGCATGGAAACAACCTCAGGAAGACGGGTGCCACGTCCTTGCTCTGCGCTGCTTACTCTCCGAGTGGCAGAGCAGCGCTCTCGTGCCAGGCTCTTGCAGGTTAATTTCTGCGCCCGGTAAAATGCAATCACAAATTTGTCTAGTGCATTTGCTTCGTCTGTCTTATTTCTTAGCCGCTCAGTTCCCCCGGCGTCTGCCATTACGTTTAAAGCTGATGGATTTCAGTTCATGGCAAGGTGTGAATTTGCTCAGTGCAGTAATTCCCTCTTGGAAAAACAGAGAACAAAGAGGACGTGGGAGCGGCCAGATGGGCTGGCCCAAACCATGACGACGCTTTAGGATTGGCCCCCCCTAATTTCCTCCTTCTGGGTTGCCAGAGTTTAAATTCCACTAGGAAAACCTCTTCCCTCTCCATCAAAAACTCCCCAAAAACCAACAACCAACAACCTTCTCTTTGAACATCCAGCCAGAAGCAGATTCAAAATCTGCAAGTTCAAGAGCGGATCATTATAGCCTTTTTATTTCCTGACTGATCTGCAGAATATTTCTCTGCAAAATGGGAGACTGCCAGCCTCCCCACACACCCTCGCCCATCTGTCTAGGATGCCAAAAAGGGTAGGCCTGGGGTGTGCGTGTGGGTGGGTGGAACTTCAGAAATAGGATATAGATTTTTAACCTCTGTCATCTCAAGGATTGGAAGTAGATGAAGCATTCCAGCAGAGGCTCCCGGGGGCTTAGGAAATAACTCAGAAGACTGAAATTTGCGTGTGCTGGTGAAACTGTGTATACACGGTGCTGCTGAGCTCCATCAAGAGACCTCGTGGTCCTTCACTCGGGGAGTGGAGAGTTGCAACTGGGAGTCGCAACTTCAGGGAGTGGGTACCACAGGGTTCAGGTCCGGGCCCGTGCTCTTCGCCATTTTCATTCATGACTTGGATGAGGAGACGGGGAGCAATGATCAGATCTGCAGCTGACACAAAACTGGGTGGGATAGCTAATCCCCTGGAAGACAGAAAGAAGATTCAAGGTGATCTTGAGAGGCTGGAAATAACAGGATGGAATTCAGTAGGGACAAGTGACAAATTCTGCAGCTGGGGGCGGGGGGAAGGAAACCAAATGCACGGTTGCGGGGCGGGGAATGCCTGGGGCAAGAATATTGCAAGTGAGGCGGGTCTTGGAATTGCTGCCGATCCCAAGCTGAGGGCGAGTCAGCCCATGAGTCGGGGCTGCAAGAAGAGCAGAGGCCATTTCAGGCTGCTTGGATCGGAGTGTCACTTCCAAGTCCCGTGAAGAGCCGGCTCTCCTTTATGCAGAACTGGTTGGGCCTCATCTGGAGGCCCGTGTCCCGTTCTGGGCACCACAGGTTGAGAACGGTGCAGAGAAGCTGAGAAGGGATGCAGACAAGTTCGAAAGACCCAGGGAGGGGGTGGGCTCTCCCGCGCTGGAGGCATTCAAGATGCGGCCCTCCAAAAGGGAGGTTTCACTTGGAGTCCCGCGCTGAGCAGGGGATTGGACCCAGGGCCCTCTGGCCCCTGCTGTCTCCACTGTTCTGTGCTGCCGTGATCCCCCATCCCCGAAGGGGCTGCCAGCCAGCATTGTGCTCCGACGTGCCGTGATTGGTCACCGGCAGTGGCACTTGGGGCGGGGGCGGGGGGCCTGGTCAGGGAAGTTCTCCCTCTGGTCCACCTCCAGGCAGCGGTGCACTGCCGAGCTTTGGTGCCCGGCCCATCGCACGGGCCCGCCAGCGAGGAGGCCGCAAGTGCGCCGGCAGCTGTGTTGACATGTGCCAGAACAAAGAGCCGCTTGGCCGTTTGCCTCTCTGCCAAGAACAGGCCTTTTGTAAAGCTGATGAATCTAATTGCCCATGCAAAACCAGGCGGCCCAGAATCCTTTGCAATGCGACAGGGCTGGTTCCCCATAGATTTTGATGCTGCAATTGCAGCTAAACTGGGAGGGAGCAGGGAAGTCTTTCTGGGGGGGGGGGGGGCGGGTTGTGTCCTCCTCCTGGTGCGTCCTTCGCAGCACTGCCTCTGGGTCATATTAGGGGTCTCCATGTGGCACCAACCACGGCAGGCTCCGCTTTCCTTGAGGAAGCGTCACTGGAGGAAACTTGCCAAAAGCCTGCCTTGAAACGGATTTCCTCTCCAAACCAGAGTTTCCGGGGCCATGCTGGCTGGTCATTCTGAGCTGAGAACTGCATTGGAGCACATGCAAAATACAAAACCCAGCTTTGATCTGCACATTTGTGCAGGAGGTGAGGATGGGTTGAGCTTGTAGTGTGATTCGCAAATTTGTCAAGCGTCCGTAAATCTCGCCTCGTCTTCTGGCAATGGGGTGGAGGGCTGAGCAGACCCTCTGCTCCCCTGAAGCCGCCACCTTGAGAGTGGGGGCCTTCGACCTCCGTCCATCCCCCAACTGACATCCTAATGAAAGATGGAGAAAATTAGGTTTTCCATTTAACTGCGTGCGTGATTGTAATGCAAGCGGAAAGAGGGCATCTCCGAGGTAGAATTTCCCCTCCTGTTAGCGGGGGGCGACCCCAGTGTAAGATCTCTGAGCCAGCAAGTCTGAGCAAGCCCTTCCTGCCAGAGACGCTGGGGGGCTGTGGCAGAGACGCCAGGCCCGCGCGACCCACGGGTCAGGGCACTTGCTGCTATGGGGTGGCTCTGACTGCGCAGGTCGTTGGAGTGGTACTCGGGGCAGGTCTGCTTGCGTTCCTCACAACGCTTTGTGTTGCTCGTGTGGATCCAGAAACGGGAGAAGCGCATTTGGGCTGGTGGCCATACCGTGCGCCTCTTTGCCACGGGGCTTTCCCAGAGTCTCTGCTCTGGGGAAAAGCGGCTGCACCCCGAAAAATGCAATGAGTGCACACTGTACCCCTCCAGAGTCTCCAGACCTTGCCGGGAGCTTGTGTGGCTCCGCAGGCGCATGTTCTCTGCTGGGGCAGCAAACCAGCGCATTAAGTCGAGCCACGCCGGGCGGGGAAAGGGGTCCGTGCATCGGCGCATGAGTGCAAAGCGGGAGCCCGGCTGCTTGGATCCGGGGATGCGTTCCAGAGTGTAAACGTTGACCTAGTTTGCGCCGGTGACAAATTGTGACAATCAATGTAATTGCAAGCTCTCTTGCCTTTGGCGGAAACCGATCCCATCATTACGACCAGTCAGTCCAAGGCACTGAGTCATCTCGCGCTCCCGAGCTGCAGCAGGGGCGGGATGCGGGGAGCCCCCGTGGAAGTTGCTGAGATCCCCGGGCTCACACCACCGCAGAGTCTGCTCTTGAAGTCCCTCGTTCGCTCGTGATGGCCCAGCCCCTGGCAGCATCCTCCACGCATCTGTTTCGTGGAATCCGGGGGAATGACGGCCTTCGGTTGGTACGGTTCCCCTCAATCCAGAGCCCTCCCTCTCGCGATGGGCCTGCATCGCTTTCCCCGAAGTTTCTTGCGTGGGCAGCTGCTTGGGGATGGCTGCGCCCGCCTCGGGGTTGTTGCTGCGCCGAGAATGGGTGGAAGGCGCATGGACCCCCCGTGACACCCAGAGTCCTTCAGCGTGTCGGCGTCTCGGCATGCACCCTGTCCAATTAAGGGCTCGGGTTTGGGTTAGGGTGAAAAGCATGCCCGCTTTAACAGGAGAGGGCACGATACAGAGCCAGGGTCCTTCACCAGCACCGAAGCCACCGCGGATCCTCTTGCAGGCCTTCCTGGGATGCCGGGGGTTCAACCGATGAGCCAGCAAGCAAAGCCGAAGGGAGGCAGACTGCCCTGACTGAGCCGCTGAGGCAAACAGCCGTCGAGGAGGCAATAGCAAGTCAGAACATCGCCTTTCCTCCCATGTATCCCCTTCCTGGGTTCCGGGGCTCAGCCCTCCCCACAGTCCGGAGTCCACCGAGTGCTCCGTGGCCTCAGCGAAGGAAAAGGGCCCGTGATTCTGTTGCAAAGCAAAAGCGCGTTTCTTCCCATTCCTCCCACCGTCACGGGGGCAAATTAGCCGCAACGATGAGGCCGGGGCAAGTGCAGCCTGCATGCTGCCGCCCCTCCAGATGTGTTGGACTGGAACTCCCATCATCCCCAGCTTGCATGGCTGCCGTGCTGCCCTGGCTCTATAAAGTGTGGGCGGAGGGGCAGGGAAGGACTTAGCAGCTGTCTTCTAAGCTAATTCATAGCTTAGAATTTCAAATTCGGTTGCAATTTGAATTTTAAGTGCCTGCTTGCTACGGTTCAGGATGCATTAAGCATCCTTCGAGAAAGCAACAAGCCCAGCTCACCCGGAGGGGGGAGACAGACCCCCCCCCTCACGGACCGGCTCGTACCTCGGCGGATCAGGTTCCGGTGTGCCCTTCCATGAGCAAAGAGCAGCATATTGGAAGTGAATATTCCTGCAGAGACAGACAAAAAAACAGAAAAGGCCAGGGTGGGCGGGGGGAGAGATTATGCGTCTTTTGCTGCCCTGGTAGAGAGTTAATCTCCTGTAGCAGGAACGGCAACCAACTTTCGCTTCAGCTTATGCTTGCGAAGTCCTCAGTGGCTATTGACTGATTGCAGCCGAAATGCGGTTTTTGGCCACAGCTCCCAAAGACCGTTAAAAAAACCGAGGTAGGAGAAAACAGAGTTGACTTGGAATTAGAAGCTTCCCAGCAAGACGAAGAAAGTTGCGGCTTCAGGTGGGAACCGACAGAGAGAAGGGACCGAATTCAGCCAGTCCACCCAGAGGGGCAAGGCTGGCAGGACGAGGGGCAGGGTCTTTTCTGTGGCGGCCCCACGACACTGGAACGTCTTCCCCGTGGAGTCTGGAGCAAAAGAATCACAGTCTTTGTGTTCCGATAAAGCATGTTTGTCCCATTCAGCTCTGGTTTCTTTTTAAGGGGTGCTCGCAAGTAAGCTATGTAAATTAGTGATGTTTTGTACCTTGATGGGAACTTCCCTCCTTTCGAACCAATACATGAAGTAAAACTCAGATAACCTTTGAAACTGACACTCCTCCAATAAAAACGCTTACATAAACATGTAGGCTACAGGAGAGTGGATATAGGAATGCATATATTCATGAATATAAGGTTGCAAAGCTATCCTGCTAAGAAAATTGCTTGGGGGAAAATATATACAATATTCAAAAATGCATGTATTGGGTGAAACAAACATTGGTATTGCTCTTTTCTCCAATATATACATCCCCCCACACACACTGGCAAACGCCATTGCAACATTTGGGGATGAGCACATTTTGAAGGATCGCTAATATAATGGTTCCAATGTGCAAAATCCAGATTGCATTTTAGTGCAATCTGCTCCCATTTTTTCCCATCCCTAGAAATGTGTGCTTGGACTTGAATCCAGATGGAGTTTTGCTCTCCCCGCTCCTGGGTCGCCTCGGGGGTTCCAAAAGCAGAGGGGGTGACTTCCGGGCCCGGGTGGGCTTGTGTGACCTCCGTTTGCGGCACCCGAGTGGGTATGTCTGGACCTCCAGGCTTGCAGACGGCCCACAAATTCTCGCTGGCCCACAGCAGGAGTGAGGGTTCAGTTGCTCCCTTGCACCCCTGGATTCGCCGGCCAGGCATAACTCTGCTCTGGGCTGCCAGCTGTGGCGTTTTGCAGCCGGGAACACCAGCCGAGGGCGCGGAGCTACGCACACGCCGACGCAAAGCCGTTCCGCCTCGGACCTTCAGAATTCGGGCCCGAGAGGCGTACTGCCTCTGACTCTGGAGAAGTGAGTGGTCCCCACGTGGCCACGGAGCCCCCGAATGACATTGGGGCAGGCGGTCTCACTCTCACCCTAACCTACCTTGCAGGGTTGTTGTGAGGATAAGAAGGAGGACCCTGCCGGCCATTTTGGGTTCCTCAGAAGAGGAAATAAGGCCATTGCAAAAGCGGTGTAGTGACCGTGAGAATAGTAAGCACAGAGCCATGATGACTAGCCGCCATTTCCCCCAAGAAATCGCAGGATCCCGTCAAAGCTGTCCGGGACAGGGCAGTGGCTGTCACCCCCTAGACCTGGCTGGGCTACAGCTCCCATCATCCACAAACATCAGCTCTGCTTGGGGGTTTTATTTTATCAAGTGGCATATGAGTAATGCACCAGAGAAAGTTCTGTGCTACTTAGACGGAGATGCCGACTGGGCAGTGGAAAGCCGCCTCTCGCTGTCCCGACGGAGAATAAGCTGCTTCTCGTTGGGAAGCGCTCCAGCTCTGACTCCAGTCCTACGGCAAAAACGATGGACAGCTCCGCCATAAGCAGCTTTTCATTTCCCCCATTCAAGGCAGGCTGGGGGGGGAGTTCAGGCCGCAAACCTGGCCAGAACTGACCCACAGATAAAGCATTTCTCATTGTCCACCCCCCCCCCCCCCCCGCCGTCCTCCATTAATTATTCCAGAGTGGTCCCCTGGTCAGGTGCCAGTAACAACAGGCATTTTAAAGCAGCCCATAATGTTCTTCCACACACACACAAATCACCAAATCTATCACAGGACAAAGGCATGTTGTTTATGCTGCTGGAAATGCGGCGCATTTGTCAGACTTATCTGCTCCCCAGCCCCCCGCCTGGAAGCTAGTCCGTTGCGCAAGTTGCGCTGAGATGGGTTTGGGCCGGGCGTCATCCCCGCCTCGTCCTTTAACAGACAGCAGGAATGCAATTATTGAGCAAGATGGATGGACCTCCCTGCAACACGTCCTTTTTCTGAGCCACCCGGTTCCCGAGGCCCCTTCCAACGTGCTTCTTTCCGAACGCCTTTGCGCGGCGATTGAAGGCGCGGAAGCTACTCGTGCACAGAGCATTCCTTCCTGCCACGCGAGCAGGACGAGGCGCCCCGTCTCTCCTGGGCCGTGGGGTCTCTCCCGGCTTGCCTCTGGTCCCCCAGCCAGGCCATGTGGGTGCCCCAAGAGGATCTCTGGAACTGGACTAAGGCCGAGTCAGAAGCAGGTCCAGCCTCCCCAGTTCAGAGCCTCCAAGCTGATCTCGGCTCGCCTTTTCTGCCGGCAGTTGGTCTTTATCGTGACTTTTTGGGCTGTTTCATGGCAGTGTGTGATTTCTACCCCCTTCGTGCATCTTATTTACAGCACTGCTATCTGTTAGCATGAAGGGTGGTTGTAGGACAACCAGAAGTGGGCACTGGGCATTTCAGCCGCTCGCAGTGGTTTCAGACAGGGGCAAGAAAAAGACTTTTTCCCCCCTGGATTAGGCTGCTGAGGCGAAGACAGGCAGCAGGCCGGATAGGACGGGGATCCTGTGTGCCGCGGTTGCGTGCAGGCAAGCCCCGGCTGGGGTACTGAAAGCAAATTGTCGCTGAGCCCCCGCTGTGCGTGTTCACGCAGGTGAAACCACGGTGCGAGATGATGCATCCGGATTTGCCCCGTGCTGCGGGGACATCAGAAGGCTTGCCAGTCTGTACACATCTGAGGAAACAACACAGAAAACTGCAACGTATTTGGAAAATTGCTGGCAGGCGCAAGAGCGTACACAAGTCAGCACTGGGAGCAAGGGACACAAACAGACTGGCTCGTTTTCTTGCAGTGCTGTGGTGTTTGTGTGCTCGTTTGCCTTTGAACGCAGAGTTCAGGCCCAGCCAGACTCAAGACGGGGAGGATGAGACATGGAGAGAAACTGGAACAGACGTTCCCTTGTCTCTGCTGAATAGGGCCCGGCACTCGAACGGAAAAGCAAGCTGATCTCACGAACCTGAACTCTGCCCCCCCTCAGACGACTTGGCCTGTCCTGCCCCTTCCACTCCGTGGCTGCCGGCTCCCCAAAGTGGCCCCATGGCTCCACAGGGACGGAAGAGGCCCCTGCCACGAAGCTTTCTCTGGCGGTTTCTTTAGTTAGCTTCTATGTTGAGATTTTGCATTTGTCTTTTGTTTTGTTTTGTTTTGTTTCTGGGGTGGGGGGGACAGTATTTCTACAGTGAAAAATGGTATGTTTTTCATGAGATTTGTTTCCTTATAAACATTTCCCTGGAAGCTGTTCCCAGAATGTCACCACTTTGCTCCACATGACCCAGGCTGCTGCTGCTTTTCCGTTTTTTCTCCCCGCCATCCAAAATGGCAGTTAATTCATCTGATGTCTGTCTTTCCCTCCCTCCCCGTCTCTCTCTTTCTCTCTCTCTATCTTAACTAGCACTCCTGCATAATTTAATGCAAACTGCTACTGGGAATTCCACTTTAAGTTATTTTTCCTTATTCTCCTCCCTGCTGCTCCGAGCATTTAGCAAGCCTCGCTTGGGACTGCTTTCTCTCAAGGACGGGCAGAGAACGAACATGTGGTTAACCTTCTCCCACCTGCCACGCACCCCATCCCTCCGTGGTCAAATGCCACCGGTGGGGGGAGGCTTACAGGGGCCCCCACGGTCGCTCCAGCCGACCCTCCCCACTGGCTGCGCGTCACACGTGTCGCCTGAAGCTGCTCGGCCATTTGCAGCCGCACGCAGCATTTTCCTGAAAGGTTGCCAACGGATGGGACTGGTGTGGCCGCCCCGGCTCCTGCGCCACCCCAGCCGTTCCAAAGCAGCGGGGAATGGCTAGTGGTCCGAGCGATCAGCTCCACAACCTCCATCTCTCTCAGCAGCCCTCTTCAAGTGGGAACCCTCCAGATTTCCTGGATCATGGGAGTTGGCAGGTTAACAAATCCGGAGGGCACACGTCTGGGGAAGGGGGGATTTGGAATATCTCCCACAGAGATTTGGTCTGCTTTCCCTTTCTCCTCCGTCTACCGACGGCTGCAGACGGCATCCTGTTACCTTGATTGTGCTGCGGAGCTGGTTACAGATTTAGGTAATTAAGCACAGAGTAAGATGAGTTGCCTCTTCTGCTGTCAAACTTGCTAAAAATACACAGAATGGGGAAGGAAATCAAACCGCGTGTCTGTGGGAGCGGGAATTATTTCTGCTCTCGATTCGATGGCTGAAGGGGCCATCGCCGCCTGTGTGAATGCTAGGCTGCGGTCTTCGCCCCTTGCCGGAAAACGCCGGGCCTTCGAAAGCATTCTGCTTGGCGCGACTCCCGCCGCAGCTCTTCGCCTCGCAAGCCCAACCGGGGCGGAGGCAGGAGATGCGGGGGCCCTGGCGCTGGAGAGGCGGTTCTCCGAGGCCAGGGGAGCACCAGTTCCTCCTGCCCCCGGCTTCTGCAGGCTGGGGCGGGCTCCCCGGCGGCGCCTGGGTTTCCAGGCCGGCAGCACGGGCCGCTTGACGCGCCCGCCCCACCCCGGGGCTCCGCCACCTTGCTCCGCTCGCGCTCGCGGCCCGCCAGCCGAGTTGGCTTCCTTGACGCTCGGCCCCACCTGGTTTGAGCACGTCAGCATGCTGGTCATCCTGCTGAACTGCGTCACGCTCGGCATGTTCCAGCCCTGCCAAGACACCCAGTGCCAGTCCGAGAGGTGCACCATCTTGGAGGTAAGAGGCCCCCCTCCCGCTCCCTCCCTCCCTGTGTCGCAAGGTGATGGGGGCAACCGGAACCTCAGCCCCACCATTTGGGGGCGTCGCATCCCCCTTGCTCTCTCCACTCTCCGCAACTGCCTTGCTCGTCTCCCTGCATGGTGCAGGCGGTGGCCCATCTTCCACCGCCCCGTGGGCGACCTTTGCCCCGCACCGCATGGGGTAAAGTGGCAGCCTGATGGGGGGTCTGCCCTGGGGGTCCTCCCTGGCGGCAGTGTTGGGGGGCCGCTGCAGCCCGAGAAAAGCCAGGACGTTTCCCCAGAAAAAGACGAGGGAAATGCCACGCAGGGCCCTCGCGTTCCTGGGAGGAGAGGAGCCGTGAGTTGGTGGCAGTGCCCCAGCTGGCCATGCAGGAGGTCCCCTTCTCCACCTCCAAGTAGGGCTAGGAAGTCATCCTGCCTGGGACCCAGGAGAGCCACTGCTGCCGGTCAGAGCTGGCAATATTGGGCTGGCTAGACCAAGGCCGGACTCCGTTGGTTTAACCCCCAACGGCTCTTTGAGTTTCTCCTAACCCCACACAACTGTTGGCATCACTGGTCGTGTGGGAGACATACTCCCGCCCACGAGATGCTGAAAGGCTGCTCAGAGCCGGCTGGCCGGATCTGACTGAGGCGTGGGTGACCCAGAGTCTCGCCACCACTTCTGGGGGCCTGGGGGCACCGGGCGGGCCTCGTGGAAGGAGCGTCACTCTCCCCCAACCTCTCGCGGCCACCCCTGCCCCGCTGGCACCCTCCCCCTGAGGCTGCCGTGCTCCCCCGCTTCCTTCCAACACCAGCCTGCCCTTCTCCCCTTTCCTGGGCCGAGACGTCTTGTAAGGCGCGTCCCTGAGCCTGGAGCATTTTCAGCGAGGCTTTTCCCCACCTCCAGGAGCTCTTTCCATCTCAGGGGGGAGGATGGCTGGCCTTCCGCTGGAGATCCCATGCCACACGGCCTCCCCCCAGGGCAGCCGGCCACCCCCTGCTAGCTCTGCTCGTAATGCAGCGCAGAGCGTTGTCCCCGGGGAGCTGGCGAGGCCTTGAACTCTTCAGCTTGTTCTTATCCGGCAAGCTTAGGGGCTCGCTCTGAGCCACGGACTCCGATCCCCTCCGAATCCTGCCAGTCGCGGAGCTGGCATGCGCCCAGGGTATCTTCCCAGAGGTTTGGAGGAAGCTCGGTTCCAATGAGCAGATCTGCCCACTGCGCTGTCCCCCACGTCTGAACCGCTGGCGCCTCGCGTTCTTTCTCCCCCAGAAAGGAAGGCCCTGTGGCAACAGTTTTTCTAAATGCGCGGAAACGAAGCCCTCGCCCTTCTCCACCAGCCCAACGTAAGAGGCACCGCATTCCCCGGCGTGGGGAGAACCACGATTCAGCCAGGACTGGGTGCCGGCCACAGAGCTGTTGAAGAGGATCAGCCTTTCCAAAGCAAGGGGCAGCAGCTCTGACAAGGAAGCCCGGCTCTTTAAGCACGAAGAACTCCGAGCCCTGGGCCTGGGGGGACATCTCTCGCCAGTCGTTTCTGTACAGAACAGGCACAGACCTGCAGATTTAGAAAAGTGCTCCACACAATCAAACCACGGTGCACTTCTCTCCCCCACCATCATTCTGGGTCTTCTCTTGTGGGCGGAGCAGTTCCCTCCCCTTCGGAGCCTCCCTTCTGTGCAAACACATTTCTGCAAAAGCCCTCCTGGCCGCCGTGCAACCTCAGAAAACCTCAGCAGCTCTCCGTTTAGATTATTCCCTCTGACCTCCATGAGATGGCTGCTTGCTTGCCTCTGGCTTTCGGCCGGCCATTACATTCCAGCCTCGATCCCACATCCCTGTTATGGCTGCCGTGGGATTTACAGTGCTTAGGAAAATGAAAGTGTGAAGCTATTGAATTAGGCCTGTTAATGTTATTGCCTTGCTGTTCAATAACAAGGCTTAAGGTTTAATGCCTTTGTCCATACACACACGCAAAGAAGGCTCCGGCTGGAACCATCTGCGGATCCAGCCCGCTCGGTTCAGCGCGCCGTCTCCAGCACAAGCAAACAAGATCCCCCAGCAAGTACGGGAACGAGGACACACAAGACAGAACCAGAGCATGCAAACAGCTGTTCTCGCTTTGCACGGCCCGTGTCTAGTCTCCTTTCCAAACACAGAGGTTCCATTAGAAGAGTTCATTTTGACTAGCGTCCTGTCCCTGAAGGGGCTAGCCAGATGTTTCCAGGAGCCTCGGAGCCGAAACACTGTCTGTCCGCTCAGTTTATCTCGGGAATGTGCCATTCCGAGAGGCTTTTCGGCTATGTGTCTCGGAAAGGATAAAGTATGTGACCTCAGTGCTTGGCCTAAACTCCTCCAGCTCCCCGGGTGGCTTCCAGAGTTGCCAATTCCTGCAGCCAGGCAAAAAGTGCTTCGTTCTGATACAGCGTGAAGCAATTTTTTCTCAATTCCCTGCTCTGTTTCCGCAGTCCTCCGCCTCACCTGCAGCGCAGTTTAGCACCACTGGCTCTTGTCCGCACCGTTCTGTGTACACGCATCTTGGGCGGCAGCCCTCCAAACCTCACTCCGGAGCCTCCTCGCCAGAAACACCTGGGCTACCACCGTCCGGAGGATCCAGGGGCAGCTTGCAAAACCAGGCCTGGTGCCGTGTGGGCTGAGGAGGAGAGGATGACGAGACAAACTGGCCTTTAATGGCTGCAAATGCCCGCAAGTGCTGAAAATCACCAACAATTAGTGCCAGTAACAGCAGCGACCCCAAAAGACCGTCCACTTTTAGACCCAATGAGCACTTATGAGAACTGCCGATATTGGATTCAGGGCTTAAGTTGCTGTTAGTCATAGCAACAGCAGCATCCCGTTCTCTCTTTTCTGGCCCCCATATTCGCACTGACACAAAGCCCAGGGGCTTCGCAGAGGGGTCAGACTAGACGGGGGCTTTGCCACGAGGGGCATCTTGCCAGCCAGCCAGCCTGCCCTGCGACCGTGGCGGCCAGCAAGGCTGAGACTGCGGGCAGCTCCTCTGGGGTCGGGGAAGACATGCCCGAAGGCTCTGCAGCCACGCTGTTTTTCCATTTGCTGCATGTGTCCAGGTTTTAAAACACTACCTTGCAAACAGTCCAGCCGTCAAAAACGCTGAAATTTTGCTGAATTGTTAGTTGTGCCGAATTCGCTTTTCTCCCCTAGAAATAGAAAACCTTCCGAGAGGTTTTGGCTCCTCAGACCACCCGGAACAGACCTGGGCGGGCTCCTGTTGTCTTCCTCAAAACGGTTCTTTAGCGGCACGCAAGAGCAAAACTCGACGGCCGTTCTTCTTTTTCACCCAGGCGTTCGATCACTTCATCTTCGCCTTCTTCGCTGTGGAGATGGTCATCAAGATGGTCGCCCTGGGAATCTTCGGGCAGAAGTGTTACCTGGGTGACACCTGGAACCGCCTGGACTTCTTCATCGTCATTGCTGGGTCAGTAGGCGAGGCGCCCATCCATCGGCCGTGCGTCCCAGAGGCGACAATCTCATCCGTGTGTGTGTGTGTGTGTGTGTGTGTGTGTGTGTGCGCGCGCATGCGTGTGTGTCGAGGAGGGTGTGCTGGGGCATGCTGGGAGTTGTAGTCCAACACCAATGGAAGGTACCCAGGTGAGGAAAACAGAGGTTGGGGACCTGCTCAGTCCACGGCCCAGTGCCAGCTGCCTTAGGATTGTTACCTCTAAACCGGGACAGGACAAGGTGGCCCTTTAAACAGAGGACACTTTCCAATAGAGTACACTGCTCTGTAAAAAAGGGACACGCGGCCACCCTAAAACCCAGACCTTCCTCCACATGGGGCAATTCTGAAGAGGGTTCTTCCCAGCATGTCACCTGCTTGTTTTGCAAAAGCACCCACAGAAAGGGGAAGCACGGGAGAAGCAGCTTTCTGCTGTGCTTTTTAATTTTGACCTGGTCTGTTACCTGACGGGGGCAACCCTCAGTGCAGCGCCGTGTTGGAAATTAGAACGTGCAGAATGCTCAGGGCCCCCCGGAAGAGGCTGGTCTCTGATACGGGGTGGGAAGTTGTGGAACTCACACGCATCTTTCTAGAATCGGTCCCTTTTGTTCGCCTGAGCCAGCTGTTCAAATAGACAAGAGGCCCGTGAATGAGAAATGAAGGGCAGTGTCCAAGAAAGCACAAGCACCAGGGATGGGGGACCCCAGAAACCCTGTTCCGTTTGAGCTCAGTGGACTTTCAGGCCGTTTCTGACCTGTCAGTCAAAAGCAGAGTTTTGTGTGCGGCTTCCACAAAATGATTCAAACTCTCTGTGCGAACCTGGAGCCAAGAGCAGCGAATGGAGCCAAGACATGCTCATGACGGGCATGTCGTGAGCCGAGCCGGCTGGAGCCGGAGGTCAGACTAGATGGCCTGGGAGGCCCCTTCTGGCTTGCGCTGTTTCTCTGTTTCTGAATGTCTTTACTGCCATTGTCCCATATGATGTACCTTTGTCAAATTAGCCGCACGGAGCAAACGGGGGCTGACTCGCTGGGTGCCCGCTGTAGTGCTCAGCAGGAGAAGCAGGGAAGCGTTTCCTGGCCTTCCTCCGGCAGCTCCTTCCAGATCTGCGCACGGCCAGCCGCTACGTCCTGTGCAAAGCGGCAGAAACGGCAAAGCCCCCCTCGCAGTGCCGCATCCTCAGAGGGTGCCCTTCCCGGAAAACTTTGCCTCCAGCGAGCACGGCTGGCGGCCGCTTGCCTGGCCGCCACGTAATTCCCATGAGCAGCGGCGCGCGGACGCTCCCGTGAGCTCGTGGAGCGACACCCGCACGAACGGCTCTGTGACTCGGGGGCCGTTTCACAGCGCACACCCTGCCGCCACCGTCCCCCAGCCCTCCTCCGAAACGTCACTCAGGCCTCGGCGGCAGGGCTATTTTCGGGCTGGGCAAGATAAGGCACCCAGTGGGCCCCCTGCCCTTTCCGCGTCCTCAAGCGAGCCAGTGCCAGGGACGCTCGTGAGATCGAGCCAGGGAGGCTTTGCACAGGCGGGTGGCCTGGCTTTCTTCTGCCTCACACCTCCGTGGGTGCCCACCGAGTGTCCGCCTGCGCAGAGCATGGAGATAGCCCTCTCCTTTGATCGACCACGAGGAGGTGCGACCTTCACCCGAGACTAGCAGGTACCAGGAAGCTGGTCTTCCCGGCACGGCTCTTCCCACATCCCTGCGCGTGCGATCCATGAGCCGCATGAAGGATGCAACACCTGCCCTCGCCGAGCAAAGGGGCACATGGGCTTGGGTCCAGTTTCTGGAGGAGGCCCACGGGTACCTTCGGGGGCTGCAGAGTGGGGCCCAAAGACGCTTCTCTCCCAGCATCTGGCAGCCAGAGCGAACTGTCTGGCTGGAGTGCAGATGCAGAGAGAAGTGTTGATTTCGTGCTGAGCATAATTAGCAGAGGATTCACAGATACAGCTGCCAAGAGCGGCTTGCCCTTGCGCGAACCTGAGGCGCAGCCCCACTGGGGATGCTCTGGGTTCCTGCAAATAAAAGGGGGGTGGGGTGTATGTGGGAAGGGGCACCTCAACATCTGGGGTGTTGAGCTTAGGAGAAAGCGGGAGGAGGAGGGGGGCTCAGTGTTGTCCAGAGTATGGAGAAAGTGGAGAGAAAGAGGTTTATTTCTCTCTCCCATGATGGGAGAAGGCAGGGCCGTCTCCAGAAGCTGAACGGTGGGGAAACCGGGATAGTGAGACACTGCTTCCTCTTGTTACGTGAGGGAGCTCCTGCCACGGGATCCAGAGAGGCGCCCGCTGGCGTGGCTTGGAAGGGGGCTGCTGTGGGGGTGAAAAGAGACGGCTGCGTCATCTGCTTCCCGACCGCGTGCCCCATCCGTGGATCGGTGATGCCAGCTCGGGTCCTCGCGAGGTGGATGCGGGGCCGGGGCAGCCTCCCCGCTGCTCTTCCCTGCATTCTTCCGATGGCTTTGCCCCCTCTGGGGTCCGAGTCGCTCAGCAACAGCAGATGTGGGACCCCTGCTCACTCCCCACTCTGCAACTCCAGGGCTACCCGGGACCCACCCCCACTCCCCATTTGCAAAGCCCACTCTCCCTCTGACCATATAAATCCCCCGAGCTCGCTGGAGAGCTCTCCCAGTTCCAGACGCATTTCCTGGCCGCACAGCCACTGGCTTCCTGTTTATCCCCCTTTCAAAGAAATCAATAGATCAATACGCCAACCTGTTTACGGTGGGACCGACTCAGCCAGCAGCTAAATTGGGGTGGCAGCCAGCCAGCTCTTTGGGATTGTGCCGCGTGCGCGCAGCGGCTTTAGATAATGGCTTATATTATTCCTGGAAAGCCGGCTTGACTCGTGCACCTGGCGCTTGGCTGCCTGCCCACCCCCGCACCCCCCAGCCGGCAGGTGGGAAGTGGTGCTTGCGGGGTGGATTTTGGTGCCCACGGAGCAGCTTGGCTTGTTCCTCCAAAGTTCTGGGGGGAGGCTTTGGCTAAGCCCAACCTGAGCCAATTTGTTTCAAAACCGCTGAAAAGCTGGACACGGACGGGGCGGGCGTAACAGAAGTGCATCCCGTTGAGGCACTTCTGGCAACCCGCAGGCGAGCGGTGGGCCGAGGCTTCACTTCCCGCCACACGCGACTTTGGTCCGTGCGAGAACTGGGCAGGTGGTCGTTTCCACGTGGATCTGGGTGCGCGCCTACGGTCCCCGGTCTTGAGGGGTCTCTGGACACACTGAGAATTTTTGTAGAGGATCATGGGCACTTTTGCAAAATGGCTGCTGCAGCGGGACGTGCCTGTTCCTGCAGTGGCCGCCTTGGTGGGCCATGAAGTGCCCCTTGGCCGGAAGGCAACCTGGAGAGACCCACGAAAAGCAACTCGCCCCCCAGCGCCAGGACCTGCGGCTGGGCGCCCAAGTCACAATGCCACCCTTTGGACCCCCGTGCAGGAGGCGATGCGGGCAAATTTGCAAGACTGCCAGCCCCCCCCCCCCCACGCCTTCTTGGGCCTGCCTGGCAGGACAATCCCACATGGGTTTGCTGTCAGGTAAACCCCATGGCGTCTAATGGGGCAGACTCACCAATAAGCCTGCCAAAAAAGAGGAATACGTCAGCTAAAAGGACACCGGTTGAGGGCGTGCTCATTTCGGCATATGGGTTCAGGTTTAAGGAAGATGCACCATATCGCAACGGTGCTCTGCTGGCTGCGCTCGATGGTTGTTTGAATGGCTTTTGTTGCCATCGATTGGGGACTCGAACCACTTCTGATCTGGGGGCATGGAAGCCGCTTCGAGGTTTTGTTCTCTGCAAAGAAGGCCACACGGCGACATGAGCCGCAGCTCGACTCGCTCTCAAATCCGACAAAGACAAGGGGCAGCTGGGCCCGCGAGTCTCACCCTTCTGCGCGTGTCTCTCTCTCTCTCTCTCTCTCCTCAGCATGATGGAATACTCCCTGGATGGGCACAACGTCAGTTTGTCCGCCATCCGCACGGTCCGTGTACTCAGGCCTTTACGAGCCATTAACAGGGTGCCGAGTAAGTCTCTTCTCCGTGCTTCCGGCGTGCTTGCTTTCTCCCCAGCGGGATCGCGATCTTCATGCTGGGCCTTTGCGGGGCACTTGAGCCCCCTCTCGCTCGCCGGTTGGCCACCCGCCTTCCGGGGCACGCTGAGAAACCCAGGCCAGGCCCCCGAAGCCCCGGACTTTCTCCCGCTGCAGTCCTGGGAGTCGCATCCAGTCACCCTGGAGACCGAGCACATTCATTTGCTTGCGGCGATTCATGACGTTCATGTCTCGCTTTTCCTCCACGGAGTTCAGGGCGGCATGAGGGAGTGCTCCCCAATTTCTCCTCTCAGCAACCCTGTGAGGTAGGCCAGAGTTAGAGGTACCGGAGAAGCCCAGATGCGCCACTGCCACCTTCATGGGGTTTGCCTTGTATTTTATTGTGATGTTCTATTCATTGCTGTAAACTTGGCTTCTGTTATGGGGTGGTATTGAAATGAAAGAAGAATTATTCCTGGCCGAGTGAGGATTTCAAACTAGCACTCAGCAGCCTTGCATGTGGGCCACTGCACCAGCCCTCCCCAAAGCAAGAGCCTCCATTGCTTTTGGACTCCAATTCCCATGAGCCCCAGCCAGCACGGTCACTCTCCAGGGGCCGAGGGGATGGCCGGCCAGAGGCTGTAAGTGCCAGTGGATGGGTTGCAGCCCCTCGCCCTCCTCAGGCTCCTCAGCTTCCAGCGGGACTGCCTTCTCCCAGCTCTCCAAATTAGAGGACTGCCCTCTGTAAATTAGGGTGCCTGGCCACCCTGCACAGCTGTGTCCTCCAGGAGGGCTGGGCCTTAACCTGGGCGCAGCCTGTCTGGTGGTCGGAGCCACTGCCACTGCCTGGAATCCCACCTGAGCGACCACCCCAGGCGCATCCGATATTCTCAGGAACCATCAAAGGCACGTGCTCAGCGGCACCCCGTGCCTCACTGGGGGGCTCATTCCAGGGAGAAGGGGCCCCACTGGGAAGGCCCCCTGCCCTCTCATGGCCAGACCGGATTCCTCCGGAGGGATCGCGGGACCGAGGTTCCCCCAGAGAGCGCGGTGGGCCGACAACGCAGCCCCTCGAGGGGCCCGGAGTTGCTCAGGGCTTCTTAGACCAACGCGGACGCCCTGACCCTGGCTCAAACCAGCAGCCGGCGGGGCCTTCCCAGCGCAGGCGTGGTCCCGGCACATGGGTCACCCGCTCCTCCACGGCCAGCGGCCTGGAGCGTTAGCACGGCGCCGGCCCACATCCCTTCCCTGGGAGCAGCAGGTCGTGCCGGCGCCAAACGCAGCTCAGCAGCCACGGGGGCTGCCGGCTGTGCAGCAATAATGAATCTCCGATAGGATCAGCCATCCAGGTAATCCCTCTGATCCCCCAACTCAGAGGCAAGGGCTGCGCAGCCGCTGCTCTCCCGGGGCTCCCTCCCCTCAAAATTGCATCCGAGGCTGCCCTCCGGGGAGGGGCTGCGCGCCCCCTTCCTGCCTTAACAGGGACGCCGGGAGACTGCCTCGGTCCTCCGCACCAGGACCACTGGCGTGCCGAGAAAGACGGCCCTCCCCGGCCCCGGGCCGAGCATCACCCCGCTCCTGCCCGCTCTGTGGTCATGATCCACGGCGCTCTTCCCACCTCTGTTGCACTGGAGCAAAGGCTCCCGCTCGGTCAGTCGTCCTCGCGCTGTCGTTCATTTTGAGGACAGATGCTAGCTTTGGGGACGCAGCTGCCCGGAGAGCCGCGCTGGTGCACGGTGCAGGTTTGTGTCATTTGTGTCACTCCGTGCTGTGAGTGTGCGCTTGTGACACTGCATTCAGAGCTGGCCGCCGCCTCTGCCTCTCGCGCCAGTGCCGCAGTATTGTCGGCCTTGACTCTGGTGCGCTGGATCACCCTGCCTGTACATTACCAAGTCTCCTCTCCCTCTCCATTTCACCCTCACCACACCCCTGCGGGGTAGGCCGGGGCCGAGACTCCGCAGCGGCCCGAAGTCACCCAGCGAGCTGCACGGCCGCAGGGGGGCTCGAACGCGGCTCGCCCCGCTGCTCGCCAAACGGGCCGGCCTCTGTCCCACGGCTCCCAGGAGGGCCCCCGGGCGCCGGCCCCTGACTGCCTTCTCCTTCTTCTTGCCGTCCCGCAGGTATGCGCATACTGGTCACCCTGCTCTTAGATACTCTGCCTATGTTAGGCAATGTCCTTCTTTTGTGCTTCTTCGTCTTCTTCATCTTTGGAATTGTTGGCGTGCAGCTGTGGGCCGGACTCCTGCGCAACCGATGCTTCCTGGACCCCAACCTTCAGATGTAAGTCCTCCGCAAGCCAGGGGCCCGTCTCCCCTGCCCCCCGGCCAGCCCGCGTCAGCCGAGTCGGGCGGGGGCTCCCGAGACCGAGGCGTGGACAGCCCCACTCCCACACAGGGGTGGGGGGTCTCCCCTGGGGCCATCCCCGCTCTCCTGGTTCTTTTATTGGCCACCAAGCGGAAAGCAGGGCGGTGGCGAGAGGCGTTCTCCGGGCTTGCTGCTCGTCGTCGGATGTTTCTGGGGCTGGAAACACAAGGATGGAGGAGAGGAGAGGAGAGGAGAGGAGAGGAGCTGCTGGAGTGGGCGTGGGACTTGATCCAGCCCCACAGTGTCCCCGGCCCAGCCTGCCCCCCTGAATCACTCCCCGGCTGCTTCCCTGGCCCCCATTGCTGCTTCCCTGACTTACCAGCCATTTAGCTTTCAGGACAGATAATCCGCACCTTGGGCTGGATGGACAGGACCAGCCCCACCCCTCCAGGACCACTGGTATGCCTTTCGCCACTCACCGCAGGCCAGGTGCTCCCACTCCCGGGTGTCCGTGCAGGAGCTCCCATTTCTAGCACCCAGTCCGACCCCTTCCTCCTCCGCAAGGCCTCTCGAGCAGATTCTAGCCTTCTGCGGCTAAGCTCCCCTCGCAGGGTCTCGCCAAGCTTCGACTCTGCCCGTTGAGCCGTAAGTGCCGCCGCAGACCAGGAGCTGAAGACCTCCCTGAGCTCACGAAGGCACGAACCTTCTGCGGCCTCCGCCTGGGCCAGGAGGGCTCCCCAGCCCCCGTGGCTGCTCCCCCCACCCCTGCCACCCGGCAAGCGTCTCTGTCCCCACCTCTGGGCTTTCGTCTCCTCCCCAGAAGGATCCCATTTAAAGCCCCCCTGCCCCCCAGTCAAAATCGCACTTCTTTGGGAAAACCGGTTCTTTCCAGACTCGGCGAGGGGCCTTAGCCAAGGCAGGAGCTGATCAATGGAGATTAATGTGCTTGGTGAGCTTCAACCCCTCCGAGCCAGCAGAGCTGGGGATGCTGGGCAGGCCACAAGGGAGTCGAGTAACTTCAGCCATCCATTGAACCGCCCCACGGATTCCGCAGTGGACTGGCTTTTCCTGAGTCACACGGATCCCACTTTTCCCCCTTTCCAGAAGTTTATGCAAATCTTGTCATAGATATTTTTCACAAGCAACCCAAACTGTGCTCCCCCCCCCCCCCCGCAGGCCAAGGTGTGCCTTTTGGCGCAAATGTGCTCATGCACGCAGGTTTGGGAAACAGAAAAAACTCTGATTCCGAAAGTGAGTGGACCGTGGAACGAAAGGTGCCCAACAATTTGCAACGCACACTCGGGATGCGTCGAGCAAATTCTGCACGTCCCTGGCAGGGGTCCTGCTGACAAGCAAGCCCCCCTCCCCCATTGCCAGTTCAAAGCTCCTCTCCTGGGCATCTCAGTTGGGATCCGCCTCGAGGGAGTGAGATGCTTCCCGAAACCTTGCTAGGGGCACCTTGGGGTCACCTCCCCTCCCTCCCGCTGTCGGGTGGCCGTGCCTCGAAACCGCCAAATGGAGAGTGCGGGGAGAGAGAAGCGGTTGTGCCGAGCCTGATAAGGGCCGGCGTCCTTCGAACACCCTCTGTCTGTCGAACTTCAGCGAGAGCGACATTCTCCAGATCACCCTGTTCAGCAACACCCACCTGCCCCCATAGCTTTTCCAACTTGGCAGCGGGACTGGCCTGCGTCAGCGATCCGTCAGAACCGGGGGACCCAGCTGGGGGGGCTCCTCTGCCCCTTCCTGGCTCACTCGGCTTTGGCTGCATTCCATGGGCACCAGGGATGTCCGTTTCGGCCCCTCGGGTCTGAAATGAGGGGGGGGAGGACAGAAATGGAGGCGAGTGCGGGTCTCATCCCATGCAGAACACCTTGCCAGACACAAGCCAGCTGCAAAAATTCCTCGCTGCCCGGCGGGTCGGCAGCTTCAGCTTTTATAAAAAATACCAGCCTGACACAATTCTCCTGGAAAAAAATCGTTCTTGTATTGGGCTACATCTGTTATACCAGATGAAATGGTGGGTTATAATAGAGCAGATGAAAAAGCAGAGGGATAAAGCTCACACTGCAGTGGAGTTTTGTGACTTCAGCGCCTTCTCTTTAGCGGCTTAGGAGGACAGCAGAGGGAGGGAAGGAATCTGGACTGAGACTTTAGGAGAAGGAGGTCGACCTTTCCCCCCCACGCCATTTTCTTTACAAAACTCTCCCCAGAGCCTGCAAAATTCACTGCCACCCTAAACCTAAAGATTGGAGATCTTGGAGATCCGTACGGGCTGGAAGATGAGGTAGATGAGTTTGGATGAAAAGAAAAACGCGTGGAGACAAAATGCCCCCTGGCTTGGAAGCTGCAAAGGGGCCCATGAAATGGGGGATCCCGTGGGATTATGATGTATACCACGGTATGCAAAAGAATGTTCTCTGAAGCCCCGTTTTCGCTGCAAAATCCACAGTAGAGGTGGCTCCTTCCATCCAGTCTCAGGGATTCGGCCGAATTCCATCTGCCCTTTCAGAGAAGGAAGCATAAAAATCTGTGCCGTTCGGAGCTCCGGCACCAACCCAGAAAAGAGGAAGCAAAAGGTTGCCAGGAACGGGACCGGTGCTGCAGCAAGTAAAACCTGCAGCTATCTCAGCCTCGCAGGAGCAGCAAACCGAATCCCAGAGTAATTAAAAAAAGATTTGAGATAAGTACACGGCACCAGCTCTTTTCTTCCTCTGCCCCTTCAGCAACCCCGACAGCTCAAAATGGCCACTGGCGGCCTCTTCTCAGCTTTGCATGAAACCAGTGGAAGGAGCTGATGTTACTGCTTGAACAAAAACTTTGAAATGGAAATTGGACTGTGAGTGAGTCGTGGCCGTCCTGCAGCATTCCGAAGTGGCAGGAATGCTTTGAGTCAGGGGGCCCAGGTGTTTCTAGCACCGCCATATTTCTAGCACAGTCTCACACCTGGGCACCTCTAGACCAGCCATCTCTAGGCTGAGTCCCTTCAATATTTCATTTTATTTATTATTGTACTCTTTGCTTGTTATGTTTTTATTGTTTATTTATCTTGTAAGCTGTCCTGGGACAGTTGGATCGTATGGGATGGGATAAAAATATTCTAAAAAAAAAGAATGGAAAGAGCAGAAGTGTATCACACATGCCTCTGAGTTCCAGGGAGGCGGTAATTGGGCACAGATCACACACGGTTGCTTCCGCTTCTGCTCCGCTGCACTCTAATTCCAAATCCTCATCCCCCAGAACTCAGCACTTTTGCTTCGAAATGACACCAAAGACATTAACGTCCCTCTTGGTTTCCTCTCTCCCCGCTCAAGGACATACAACTTGACTTTCCTGCATCCATACTACCGGCCGGAGGAAGGGGAGGAGAATCCGTTCATCTGCTCATCCCACCGGGATAATGGCATGCAGAAATGTTCCAGCATCCCAAACAGGAAGGAGGACAAGGTGGAGTGCACCTTGAGCATAGACTCGTACAACCAAACTTCGTACTCTCCAGATTTCAGCCACCGAAACACCTGCATAAACTGGAACCAGTACTACAACATTTGCAGGACTGGGGAGATAAACCCACACAATGGAGCTATTAATTTTGATAATATTGGCTATGCTTGGATAGCTATTTTTCAGGTAAGGGGGGCTTCCCTGCTCTCGTGGGTCGCGCAGGTGTGCTTGAGATGCAAGATTGTGGGGAAGAAGCGCGAGCAAAACGGTCGCTGACTGATGCGTCTGCGCTCGGTGAACGACGGCGCCTGCTGGTACATCCTGAACTTGCTGCCTCCGTGTGCTCCCCGTCCTTCCAGGCTGGCTTGTTCACTGATGCTGATGGAAATTCAGTATGTAGCAGAGGATTCTGGGAATATCTTCTAGGGCTCGCTGCTGGTCCACCGGGGGCCTGCTGGTGCCCAGCAGGTGCCTCACCTGAACTGAGAACCAGGGTAGGGCAATGTGACCGCGTCTCTTTTGCTTCGTGGGAGGCGGGTGGGCCGGGGCTGGGGCGCTTCTCCGCTCGATTCTCTCATGGACACCGCCTGCCCGACAAAGCGCTGGAGCAGGGGAAGGTGCCTTCGGCTGCATCGCACCACTGGCCCGTCCGGCCCAGGATGGCCCACAATGCCCGGACTGCAGGCCCCCAAGCCAAATGCAGCCCTCTCAGGGGCCCAGGAGAGCCCCCCGGGGCTCCTCACATGGCTGCAGCCCCCCCGGCCCCCAACTGCCTGTCTCTGGGGGCCCACCAGCTTGGGTGTGTTTTCCCCACCCTGGAAAGTAGAAATGCGGCCCCGAAGGCCCAGGCCATGGCCCTGGAGAGCGTCTCCACTGGTGAGTTTGGCGCTCCACTGGAAATGCCTTTGCCTGCGGGAAGAGCCCATCCTGGGAACGCAACCGCAGCCCTGACTTCCCAGTGGCGAAGGCCGCGCGCTCACGTCCCCCGTCCCCTCCTGTGTCGTGGACCCGCCGTGCCGTCGTGGGGAGGATCTGCCGGGGCAGCCGGGACCCTCTCCCTCTCACACGCCCAGAGCAATAACCCGCTTGGGAGCCGCGTTGTGGCTGTTGCATTTCTGCACCACTCTGTAGCCGAAGCTCTCCGGGGGGTTGTGGGAACCTCGACTGCTGTGACCTGCGGGCTGGACCCGTGTGCTCCGGGACCAGAGTCTGGCCCGGGTGATATTTGCGCCCGCGAGTTGCCGGTTGCAGGTGACGGCGGCTGTGTGGATGCGTGGCGCTTTTCTCACCCTCAACGAAGGCTTGAAATAGGGGCTCTGGAGGGACAGGACAGAAGGCTCTTGGCCCTCGGATCCCGACCCGGCGCAGCTTGCAATCCGAGTGCCGAGACCGAGGCCACCACTGAAAGTGGCGGCCGCTCCCACAGTCCAGCACTTGCCAGATTGGAGCTGTCCGTGGTACGACGTGCCACGTTTTCCTCTCGCTGTCCGTGGCAAAGTGAGCCGGGCTGCCGTGGATTCCCTGGCACTCCTCAGCCCCCAGGCATCTCGCGTTCAGTTCGCTTCCCGTGCCTCCTCGCCGCACGCAGGCGGGAGCATGGCCTCAGGAGCTCTGCGTGTGTGGTCCAGATGGGATCGCCTCCTCCTTTTGGGGTTCGGGGCAGCGAAGCGGTTTGCTGTTCCCAAGACCCACTGCTGGTCGGCCTTAAAGCATGGCCAGAAACCCTAAATCCCACCATTCTCCAAGGGAAGACGTTGATGCTCCGCTGCGTTTTCAAGAGTCTAATTGTTGCTCTTGTCGTCCTCTGAATTACACATGTTTCGATGCTCTTCGTTTAGTGTGTGATGGCTAGCTCTCTGCCGCCTTTTATGAGCAAGGCACATTCCGTGGCCAATGATGAGAAGTAATTATCGTGTTATGGGATGAAAGAGAAGAGATGCAGGGCCTAAATTAACTGTGAGATATTACGATCCATCAACCGCACACTCTGTCTGGAGGGGAAGTCCTGGATGCCGTTAATTAGGGGGTGTATTGTTGTTGCCCTGCGCGGGGTGAACTCACTAACTTCCTAATTTGTCTGGGCTATCAGCAGGATGAGGAAAAGCCAACGGCCCACCCGCTCACGTGAAGAGCAAAGCAGGCGAAAGGCCTCCCCCAAACGCCCCGCAAAAAACAGAAACAAGACATGAAGCCCCCGGACGTGTAAGGCCCCTTCTGCACGTTAAAAAGCAGTTGAATGCTGATTTCTACGCATTTGGACTGCAGCGGGCAAAGCCACATCTTTGAGAGGTCCCCGAATACAGCAGATCCCTGCATGTAGTAATCTAGCCCACCAGGCGGAGCTGCTTCCCAGCCACACCGGCCCCTCCATGCCCAGCGAAACTGGGAGGCGCCCAGTGCCAGGTACAGCGGGGTCCTCGGCTTCGACGGGCCGCTCTAGCCTGCGCCCCTCGCAGCGGGCCGCACCGGGCCACCTCCACCCTCGCGGTCGCCGTGTCGCCCAGTCCCGGCGCATGGGGCGCGTCCTCCTCTGCCGAGGCGCGCGATCAAGGTAACCGCTGTCGCCCGACAGCTCCTCAGCTCTTATCAGCATTTCAGGCCTGCTCTCTCCCCCGCCTCGTCCTCGTGCTCCTCCGCAGCCGGTCCCCCAGCCCATGCGCCGCTTCCCGCTTGGGCATTCCTGTCACGCTCCCGGCTTGCCACGGCTGCCTGGCGCGCTCTCCGGCACATTCAGCTGCGTCAGCAGAAGGACGATTCCCACCTTGCAGATGGCAAATAGAAGGCCAGGGAGACGCCGTGGATCGGGCTCGATTAACTCATCAACGGAGATGTCTTCTTGGGCAGAACGGTTCCAGGCAGCAACGCCTGTTTCCAGCGCATGGAAGCTTGACCCACATGTCTGCGTGTCTCTGCACGGCACACGCGCTCCTGTCAGGGATGAATCCACAACCGCCAAGGGCTTTTCTTCTTCTGTACTTACACCGTAGCCTTGAAAGCGCCTCTGTGCCTCAAATCCAGCCAGCGCTGGGTCAGAACACAGAAGTGTGGGAGGCAAGATGCGTTGTCTGGACTTCCAGGGGCAATTCTGCCTTCCAGAAGCTTTGTGGGGTCCGGCCAGCGGTGGGCCATCAAACAACTCGGGTCAACTTGAAGGCAAGGGTTTCCCTTCTGTCATTCAAGAGTTAAATGTGGAGGTCACATGAGGAAGACACTAAACCAGCGGATATATGGGGTGTGATTCAGCTAATTTTTTATTACGAATTACCTTCCAAAACAGTCACGGATTCGGATGCAATCAAAGTCGACTCATTCGCAAGTTTGCCACACGATTCGCAGACACCCGAAAATGTGACGTTATAGGCGTACTTGAAAAATAGGCAAGAAAACCTCCGTCTTTTTGCAAAATGCCTGTAAGTGCACTTTTAATCAACAGGAGAAGCATGTTTACATTCACCTCCAGCCATTTTTTGTCTCTCCGCTTTTCACCTCCTTTTCAGACAATGAACCGAATCCTTTCACCCTGTTACAAAAGAGTTAATTCCATTCTCCACAAGCCAAGATGCAGCAAATGCTCAGGCTAATTAGCATGATAAATCAGGCCTCATGAATTATGTAATGAGAAAGGATTTATTACCCATTACTAGAACTTGATCGCTGGCATTTATTCGGGAAGAGACGAAGCCGGCCTTCAGCGTGCCGGAGAGCATCAAAACTGGCTTGCTGCGTCAGTCCAGGTCCACCGCTTACTTCCTGGGTTGGATGCTCACGTGGCTGAATGTTGCTCCAGGACCCCCCCCCCCCCAGGCCCCTGCATCTGGAAAGCCAGGAGATCAGGCTGCCAGGCCGGCTTTCCACATGGAGGGGCTTTGGGTAGCATCCCACCTGGATGTCCAGTCCCGCTACCGTGGTCAGAATTGAATCTCACAGCATATTGTAGTTGGAAGCTCTGTGCTGTAGAAGAAACATTTCAGCCTCGTAAGAATGGAGTGAGGGAACCACACAGAAGCTGGGAATGAGCCACCGGGGGCCTGGGAATGGGGTGAGGCTGGATGGGGTGGCCATCCGGGGATCCTCGGGGGGGTTCTAAGTCACTCCTAAGTTAAATCCAGAGGGTCCCATTCCGTGGAGCAAGTGCCACTCTCTCAAGGCCACATCCAGGTGGGCTTTGCGTAGGAGAAATATAAGGCAAGGTAGGAAGCGTTTCGGCCCCTCCGGCTCCGCATTTCCCACTGCAAGAATCTCTCCCCGTGGTCCTCCGTTGCAGTCGTGGCACCGCATTTTCCGGAGCCTAGAATGAGGTCTGTGAGGAAGGGTTAAGCTGCAAGCATGGACAACACACTCTGGTGACCTTTTTGCCTTTCCTGGGAGAAACGGGCGCCGAGTTTCTGCGGCACACGGTGCTGACCAGATGCATTGTTCCGTCCAGCGATGGGATGAGACAGCTTGAAATTCTTTGGTCAGATGCCTCTCAGAGCAAGAAAGCAGAAGGGCTTTCCGAGCTTCAACGGGAGCTGAGATCCTGTTTGTTTTTCTTCTGGTCGGAGAGCTTATGTCAGCAGCAAGTCCGTCCAATTCACGGAAGGGACTTCAAACCCGTCACTGGCGGCGAAATTGGCTGCTGGGCAGAGGAGAAAGGGTGGACGCTTCTTCTCTGGCTGGCGCTCATTAGCCAACTCAACATGGCCTCAACGGGGCAGAAGAGACAGAGATAAAAGGCCCCAGAATTGTACACAGAAAACTCGCCAGAATAAGGCTGCGCGCTCCTGCCGCCATCCAGCCTTGCCCTGAGATGCAGCACAAACCGGCTCTCTGGAGCGGAGGGCAGCGGAACCCGGAGCCAGCGCGTCGCGAACCCTTTCCTGGGCTCCTCTCGGGCATTTTTCACACAGTAACTGCCGTGCGGGTGGCGGGTGAGGGGCTGGTGCAGGAGGAGGGGGAGGACAGGTGGGAGACGGGCTCCCTGCATCACTCAAGGGAGGGTAAGGACTGGGAAGGGCGCCAGGGAGGCTGCCTCAGGTGCTGCGCAGAACAGGGCTGATTGCAGCAAGCCCAAGCAGGCAGCTTCTTACGGGAGCCCTATATTCAGAACCATGAGGACTAGAATCTTACTTTATTTTTAAGGGAAGGGTCATAGTTGAGGGGCAGAGAGCTTGCTTTGCATGCAGAAATAGGTTCCATTCCTAGCATCTCCAGGTAAAAAGAGCAAGGAATCTTGTCTGAAGCCTGGAGAGCCGTGGCTGCCCGTCAGTATTGACAGTACTGGGGTAGAAGGACCAAAGATCAGTGTCAGGCAACTTCTGATGTTCCAGTTTGAATCAGACCTTGATTCAGAACCATGAGGACTAGAATCTTAAATTATCTTTAGTGGGAAGGACCACAGTTCAGTGCTGGAGCATTTGCTTGGCATGTCGAAGGTCCAGGGCCAACCCCCGGCAGGAACTCCAAGCAGGGCTGCCTGAAACCCTGGAGAGCCCGCACTGCCCGTCAGTGCTGGTCATACAGGGCTGGGTGGCTCATGCATCTAGCCTCCAGCAGACCGTGCCCCTTGCTGTCTAAATTCTCCCGATCGGAGTTTCTTCCCGGATTCCAGAGGCCTTGGCCACAGGAGAGCTTGGCTGTACCTCCTCGTATCTTCCTGGGGAAGCAGCCGGAGGGGCCGTTTGCAAAGCAATGCTTGGGCCTGTTCATTTAGCTGGCATTTCTGCTCCTGCTCTGTGCATGTCGGTGGGAAGCATTTCTGGAGGTCACGGATATCGCTGCTCCGATTTTCGACGTTCCAACGCTCAGCCGGAGGGCGCAACATCCCAAACTCCCCCGGAGGAGTGTTTTTGGTCCTGGGTGGGCTGGAGCCGAGGATGAGATGTGCCCCCAGCACTGTTTTGATTGTGGGGCGAAACCACAGGCTCCCCCTTGACTTTGGCCTGTGCCGGTTGCTGCCGAGCTAAGCTGCACTGATTATTTGGAGGGGGGGCGGCAGAATGGCTGGGGGGCAGAGCAGGTGGGGGCAAGGCGGCCTTGGAGGGGAGGGGTCCAGCTCAGAATGGACCCCCATTCATTCCTAAGCGTTCCTGAAGTCACGGCGAAGCTCTTTGCGCATGAGGGACATAAATGGGCTGTGCACAGCGGCTGTGAGATGCGTCTTGCTGAGGGTTTGCGCTGGTTACCCACCTGCAATTCCTGGGGGCCTTTCTGCCCCCTTGGTTCTCTGGCCAGGCCGCCCGCTGCTTCCAGTTCCCCCCGGTCCCTCTTGAACTTCAGCCCGTGGCCAAACACAACCCTCCAGTTTTGCCCAGGTGGCAAAAAAGAGACCTTTTTTTTAAAGGGACCTTTAAAAAGGGTCTCTTGGGGCTGAGCGACAGGCAGGAAGAGATGGAGGCTAAAACAGCCCGAGATTTGGGGCTGGCCTCTGCCTTCAGCTCCACCCCCCCACAAGTCCGTCCCCCTTCTGCAAAACTGGATTTGGCCCTGGGCTGAAGGCGGCCTGGCCCCCCGTGCCCTGGATTTTCCTCTGGCGCTCTTGCTGCCTGCTCCATCCTCCGCCTCTCCATGGCCCCCGAGCCGTCTGCACAGCCGAACCTTGAAGCCCCGATCCGTCCGCGTCCCCCGGGGCACCGTCTCCTTCGCTCGCTCTGGCGTCAGGTCCTGATTGAGCTTGGCAGAGCCTTGCAGGAGCAGTTTTCCGATCGTCTTAATTGACTCTTCTGGCACGCCCCCCGCCAGCAGCCGGTTTCCAGCCTGCTGCCTAACTTAGCCTGAAATCGCTTTCTCCAAGCAAAATTGCACTCGCTGCCCCTGGTCATTGTTATCTCTGGTGATTAAAACAATTGCTTCATGGCTTGACACGGGGGTCGAATGGCAGCCCGTATCTGGAGGGAAGCTGTTTACTTGGTCTCCGAGAAAAAGCGGACCTGCAACCTGTCGACGTTGAAAGACCGTGCCTGGTTTTCTCCCCAGTGAAGACAAAGGCACAAAAAAGATGGAAGTCGAAGGCAGGTATCGGGCAGCTCAGGAGGGTCAGTGGGGGCAGCAGGTCAGGCAGAGCCCGTAGGGCTGAAATGAGAGCGCCATTATTCACGCCACCATCCTCTTACCAGGTGCTGGGAAAGGAGCGGAGCTCTGAGAAAGTACCACTTTGGCAATTCACAGCATCCGCATTTTCCCAGGGCACCTCTGAAATGCCAGGAATGGGGACCAGATCAGGATTTTGGCTGTCTCCAGCAGATTGGGACTGTCTCTGGGAAGCTGTTGCTTCTTTCTTTGTTTCGTTATTTACTTGTAATGTTTCCTGCCTGCTCCACATCAAAGCAGCTTCTGGAGAAGCAAACAGGGTAGGGTTACAACTAATTAAAACACTTTAAGGCACGGCCTTGTTAAGATCCGCAGCCGAGCAGCTTGGCACGAGGGTACCTGCAGCGCGGGTGGCGTCTTCCTGTCCTCCCAAGGCAGGGACTTCCACAGTTGGGGCCCCCACACGGAAGGCCCTTCTGGGAGGCTCCAGCCAGGCCGTGCATCTGTGGAACCTCCCGCAGACAGAATGTGCTCCGGGGGCCCTCTGTGGCCAGGGAGGCTGGCGTGCGAGATCGATTCTCTCGCTCGCCCGGGCCAGCCGGTTCAGGGCTTTGTACCCCAGGACCTCAACCCGGAGCCTGGCAGAGGGTCACATCCTGAAAAACGGCCAAGCTGCTTGCTTGCTCTTGCGTAAGCCTCAGCAGAGGCAGAGCAAAGGTCAAAATGAGTGTCCGTCCGAAGGCGGCCTCCATGTGACACCGGTTCAGACGCTGAAAGCCACGTGTGCTCCATTGCGTTATCGGAGTTGTAATCTCAGCTTTCTAACGGTCCAAAGGGCACAGAGAATCCATCTGCACTGACTTACTTCCAAGAAGCAGGCCGATAATTTAAAACACTTGTCAATATTCGGGAGCACAGGGTACCTACCGGATGACCCCCTCCCAGGAGGGGCCCGGCTGGGCATCGCCAAACGGGAGCTTGCGAGGCGCTTTGACTGCATTCAGCCACCCGGGATTTAGGCAAATCCTTACCAAAGACATGCTGCGGTGCCCGACAGACGTTTGGGGAAGAATGCCCATTTTTGGAAGTGCGCACGTCCACAAGTGCGCGTATCCTGGGGTGTGTCCTTTCAAACGCAAAAGCACACGCAAGAAATGACAAAACTCTTCTGCTCACGCTCGCTTTTGGGGGTGCAAAGGGGGCATCACCGTCACAGCTTCGAAACCGGCTTGAAGACGGATACTCTGCGTGGCGGCGTGTGTGAACGGACACACGGTCAGCCCCCTTCCCCCTTTTCCCCAGCCTTTGTTTGAAAGCGCACCATCCCTAAACAAATTAATGAGCAAGTCAACAGTAGTCCATTGCTGTGAGCCAAAGTCTAGGAGAACTCTGCAAAAGATCGAGCTGGGCACCAGGCAGCATCCTGGGGAGGGCATGCCCTGGAAGGGGGTGCCACCACTGAGAAGGCCCCCTTCACCTGAAGGACGCCTGGAGAGCATCCTCAGACGACGGACCTTCGTGTCTGCAGAGGTTAACTATGGCAGATGTTGCTCTTTCTTCTAATCTGGCCTTAGGGCTTTAAAAATTAGAGCTGGCATTTTTAACGGAGCTGGCAGCAAAAATCCAGCCCCTTCAGGAAGACTTCCTACCTTCCCAGGGAATAGTCAGGAGGCAAATATAGTCAGTCAAGCGGCCGGTCGTCGGGTTTTAGATTCCGTGCAGGTCTGTTGTCCCGCATCTCCTCCTCCGAGGGGCCCGCCGGTTCCTTAGCCCCACTGCTAATGAGGTGTTTCCAGGAAGCACCATCTGGTGTCCCCGTCAGCTGCCTGATGGTTTTCGCTGTGCAAAGAACAGGGTTGGGGGACGCACAGCCAGCCGGTGAGTCAGAAGAGCTTCCATTAACACGAACGGCCCTCACGTTGGCTTGCAAGTTCTAACGCGTCTTGTTTCTCATGGTGTTAATTAAGTCCTCAGCTCCTTTGTTCCCCCCTTTTTCCTTCCACAGCTAAAAGGAGATTGAAAATACACACACACTGTTGATTTGCCAGTTAATTAAAGCATCTTTCCACTTTGTTCAAACATTTAACAGTAGTGGCAGCAAGCACAATTATGCAATTTTAATGTGCACCTTCGGAGCACGTTTTGCAGGCAGCTTGAAAGAAAACTGGGCTTGTAACCTGGCCTGTGGATGTTCTTTGAGGAGGCGCACGGGCTGCCTGGCGCGGCCTCGGCGGGGGCCCAGGGCTGGTGCCGTGAGAGCTGCATTTGGGGCAAGGCCGCGTGGGGCCCTGCACCGGGACTGTGGGCTGGGTTGCGGCTTGCGCACCCCCCTCTTCTAAATGATGCAATGGCTCTCCTGTCACCACGACGGGCATTGAGAGGTTCAGGGAAAATCTACCCAGCACCCTTCATCTTCGCGCCAGCCCACAGCCTTTCCGAAAGCTTTTCCAAAATCGGCCTCAGTCCTTGAGCTGAGAAAGGCTCCCCACCCCATAGGACCTGTGGGGCTTCCAAGGGAGGTGGTGGAGGCCCCATCAGTGAGGGTGTGTTCAAGGAAAGTCTGGGCAAACGCATGTGGGCGGTTGCATGAGCGGAGCTAGCTGGAGCCGGGGTCAGACTAGATGGCCCAAGGAACCCCTTCGGACCCTCTTTGTTTCTATCGCAAACACAACATGGCAGCTGGGAGAAGGAGCCGTCCCTGGCCACGCGGAGGGCTCCCAAGGCCGCGCCGATGTGCTGCAGAGCGCATCGTTCCTGCCATTCTGTTCCGGGGCTTCCGACTCCTGACAGGCCCACGTCGCTGCCGGTGCTCGGCCAGCCCGACGCGTGAGGGGCCTGCAGGCCGGTCCTCCGGTGACAAATGGCGCCCTCATTATCGCAATGAGATCAAGCCCTCGCCGCAGGCTCCGGCAGGCGTCAGCGGGCTCGCCCTGCGTTCAGCTGCGGTCGCTAGCAGAGGCCTGACGCTAATCTGTGCCATCCCTCCGCAAGGTCGATGCCAACTCCGGACGATCTCAGAGGGCACTTTCTCTCTTGGTCAAGAGACGGGCGAGGTAGCGGATTCGACCGCAGGAGCACAGAGAAGGACAGCAAGCGGGACGAGTCGATTTTGCTAGTTGCGCTTTGTTCTTTCTTTTCCGGATGCATCCCGCAAACGGAGGGGCAGGGCGTGAAGTCAGATGCAGGCTGCAGTTCTGGGAATCTCCTTCAGTATTGTCTGCACAAGTTCTAGTGTCAGTAGATTTCGAAGAGACTTGAAAATCCATCAGCTCCGCTGCTGAGGGGCCGTGGAATGCTATCAAACATTCCAACTTCTCGGATGCTTTTCGTTTGTCTTGCTTTTAATTCCCACGGTGTTGGTAAACGGACGGTGAGGCAGCCACGCTCTGAAAGCCCATTGATCCAGGGAAATGCGGGGGGCAGCTTTGGGGGCTCTGGGGGGAAGGGGGAGCAAGGGGGCAGTCAGCAGCAGTCGCCTCCTGGCTCAGGCCAGGGTCCATCTAGTCTAGCATTTTCTGGGGGTCCCAAAATACGCCGGCGGGTGCAGTTCCGAGTCCTGCTTTGTCCGCCTCTTGGGCGAGGCCTCTGGTCTTTTTTGGCCAGGCTTGGAGGCCGCCCTGGCGTGCTGAGAAGCTCTTCCGTCGGGGCCGTGTGGGTGCAGCGGTTGCGTGTGAGGTGTATGAGTGGGATGCAGGTGAGAACAGGAGGCGGGGAGGAGCGCGGGGACCCGGGGATGGGGGGCCGTTGGCACGTGTATTTGGGACCCCGGTCGTCCGTCCGTCCCTGGCTTGTAACTACCTCCCTCTCTCTCTCTCTCTCTCCCCCCCCCTTTCCTCGTCTTCCCCTACAGGTTATAACCCTGGAAGGATGGGTGGACATCATGTATTATGTCATGGATGCTCACTCCTTTTACAATTTTATATATTTTATACTGCTTATAATAGTAAGTACGGGGATGGGCCCTGCGCGAGGCTGGGTCAGGTTTGGGCCGCTCTCGCGGAGGCGATCCGGGCGTCCCGCCTCGGCTGTGCCCGCCTTGTCCTTCGGGCTGGGGCATCCCCAAAGCCTCCGCCAGGCCGGCCTCGGCCCAGGCCCCTGCCAAAGGGGCACTGCTCCTTCCGCTGCCCCCCCCCCGCCACCACGTCCGAAGCTGCCTTTCCATTCCGGGGGTCCGAAGGGTCCGGTCACTGCTCCTTTGTCCCCATGGAACTGTCCCCACTGCTCCTTATTGCCCACTTTCTCGTGCATCACCAGCTGCGGCCGCACTTGCACCCTGCCTCCTCCGCTCGCGAGGAAGGAGAGCTCGCAAGGGGTCCTCCTCCCCGTTTTCTCCCTGTGGCAAAGGCTGTGCAGCCGGGCTGGCCCTCCGCAGCGCACTGGCGGCGTGGCCTCGCTGCAGGCTGCAAGTCCTGGGCTCTCGCAGGCGGCCAGAGTAAAATGCGGCCCCCCAGGGGGCAGGGGAGCCCCAGTGCCAGGGGAAATGCCCCACTGGAGATGCTCGCCGAGCACGGCCAGGAAGGCCGGAAGCGGGTTGTCCACCTGTGCGCAGGTGCCCGCCTGAGCCTGCGCACCCCATGGAGGGGCACTGCACTCCCGCGTGGCCAGTTTACTCGGATCCGCTAGCAGGGGAAGGCTAATGAGCTTCCGAGAACCGCGTGCCGGTGGGCTCATCGGATGCTGGCGGGAAAGGCTGGAATCCCCGGAGGAAGGGGGCACGTATGCCTGCGAGGAGCCTAAGACCCCCAGCCCAAAATTTCCCGTACCGGGAGAAGCGCCTGCCCTCCAGGACCACAAAGCAGTCCCAGGCGCTCTTTGCAGAGCTAATGGGTTTTAATTATCCACACAAGGCCGAGCCATCCCAGAATACTCTTCACTGCAAAAGGCATAGCTCATGGCAACATGTTCTGGCCGGGAAAATCCGCTTTCCCTCCCACGCCAGCTTCTGTGAGAGTTTCAGCTGCACTCGGAGAGAGCAGGGAAGCCTGGGGGTGCGGGAGGCAGACACGAGCATCGCCCCTGCTGATTAAGACATCCCCGGATTTTGACTGTGGGAGCCCCCGGGTCACCGCTCTATTTCTTTCTGCCAAGTATTTTAGAAACATAGAAACAGTGAGTCAGAAGGGGTCTTATGGGCCATCTAGTCTGACCCTGGACTCCAGCCGGCTCCACTCATGACTTGCCACCTCTCAGGCAAACCGGCCCACATAAAACCTTTTAAACGGGTGCTGGGGCACAATCAGGCGGCATCCAAATGTTCTGTTAATCTATTTGAAGGTTTTCTACGCTGTCCAATACTAAAAGTCTCTGGACGGCTGACAAAATAAATCAGTTTAAATCAATAAACAAACACAATGGCCATCTACCAAGGCACAGCACAAAAGGAGAATGGGGTGGGGAGGGCAGAGGAGAAACGCAGCCGCCTTCCAGCAGGGCTTCTGGAGCGGTCCCCCTTCTCGCCCCGTCTGGAGCGGCAGCGGGAGGCGTCCATGGGAGCCCCCCCGCCCCGTCGCTGGCGCACGCCTCCCTCCCCACACCGCCAGTGACGCGACCCCTCCCGGCTTCCCCCCTCCGCCTCCCCAGGTCGGTTCTTTCTTCATGATTAACCTGTGCCTGGTTGTGATAGCAACACAGTTCTCCGAGACGAAGCAGCGGGAGAACCAGCTGATGCAGGAGCAGCGCGCTCGCTACCTCTCCAACGACAGCACAATCGCCAGCTTCTCCGAGCCGGGCAGCTGCTACGAGGAGCTGCTCAAGTACCTCTGCCACGTCTTCCGGAAGGCCAAGCGGCGGGCGCTGCGCCTCTACGCCAGCTGGCAGAGCCGGCGGCGCAAGGTCAGCCCCAACCGCGCCGCCGAGGGCCCCGGGCGCCGGGCCCGGAGGCGGGCGCCCCCCGCCCACCACCTTGTCCACCACCACCACCACCACCACCACCACTACCACTTCAGCAACGGGAGCCCCCAGGGGCCGCGGCCCGCCCCGGAGCTCTGCGGCCTGGAGCTGCGGGCCCTCCCGCCCCGCGGGCCGCTCATGCTCCCGCCCGCGTCGCCCGGCCGCGGGGGCGACGCCGGGTCCGTGCACAGCGTCTACCACACCGACTGCCACGTGGAGGGGGCCCAGGCCACGCGCCAGTCTCCCGGCGGTGGCGGCGGCGCGGCGGGGGCCAAGCCGGGCTGCCGCGGCAACACGAACTACCCGACCATCCTGCCTTCTCCGGCTGGCAAGCCCGGCGCCGGGCCGGCCTCCACAGGGAAGAGGAACGGCGGCGCCGGCGGGGCCACCACTTCCGTGGCCACGCTCCACAGTCCCGTGCACCTGAACGTGGACCCCTACGGGAAGCTCCATCAGCTGGTTGGAGAGCATGGTAAGGGGAAGGGGCCCAGGCGGGGCCCGGAGGTGCCCGCTCTGGTACTGGTGGGCACGGGGGATGGCGGCGCCTCGGGAAGACCCGCTGCCCATGGAAAACCTCCCGCAGGGCACGAGGGCAGCCGCTGCCCTTGGAGGCTGTCCAGATACTTCCACTGGAATTGGATTCTTCCATTGGTCCAATTAATAGCCTAATTGCCAGGTTATTAACAGAGACCGGCACGTGCCCCCTTATCCCGCCGGTCCTTACACCATCTACACTGGCTGCCGATCGAAGTCCGGCCCAATTTAAGGTGACCCTAAACGGCTCGGGTCCAGGATACCTGAAGGAGCGCCTCCTTCCCTGGGTGCCCTCCCACCCCTTGAGGTCGGAGGTGGAGGTCCTTCTCCAGGAGCCTCCGTGAAGGAGACTGGGAGGGTGGCTACCCGGAGCAGGGCCTTTCCGGTGGTGGCGCCCCGACTCTGGAATTCGCTCCCCGGGGAGGTTTGCCTGGCACCATCGCTTCGTTCTTTTCTGCGTCAGGTGAAGGCCTTTTTATTTCCCTACTATTTTAACAGTTAATTGGCGTTATCTTTGATTTTATCATTAATGGTTGGATGCAGTATGTTGTCTGTTGTGTGTGGTTGTTTTGTTTTTTGTACGCCATCCAGAGACATTAGCATTCCCGCCTCCTGTTGGATCCCTGATGCATCTCTGATGCAGCTGGGGAGGACTCCGCTTCCGTTCTGTTTCGGGCGGAGAAGAACGAGCGAGGTTCCTCACCTCTGGGGAAGGAGGGACCTGCCCCCTTTCGCCCTCCAGAGCGCATGGGCGGGGCGGGTTCGCCGGTCGCTCGCTGCCCGCGGCAGAGGCCCCTGGAGAGCTGGGCGGCCCTCACGCGCCCCGTGTGCTTCCCTTCCAGGCCTTTGCCAGGCGTCCAGCCGGCTGTCGGGCCTGAGCGTCCCCTGCCCGCTGCCCGGCCCGCAGGCCAGCATGTCGAACTGCGAGCTGCAGAACTGCCCCTTCTGCGCCAGCCTCCTGGAGGGCGCCGAGAGCGAGTCCAGCGAGCCGGAGAGCGACGAGTCGGGCGCCGAGAGCCACGGGGTGTACGAGTTCACCCAGGACGTCAAGCACGGGGACCAGCGGGACCAAATTCAGCAGCAGGGGAATCAGAAGAGGAGCCACAAGAGGAAGAATAAGCAAGCCCGGGAGGGGAATAAAATAGCCAGGCTCTGGAGGGCCTTCGGCGACAAGCTGAAGAGGATTGTGGAGAGCAAATATTTCAACCGTGGGATCATGATTGCCATCCTCATCAACACGCTGAGCATGGGGATCGAGTACCATGAGCAGGTAGGCAGCGCGGGCGTCCGAGGCGCTCGTCGGCGGGGGGGATGTAAAAGCCTGAAATGAAGGAGTGAGGGTCTCGGCAGAGGAGCGGCGCACGAGCCGGCCAGGTGGCGCTGCGGCGGAGACGGCCAACGCCATCGTCGGCAGCCGTAGCGGAGGCCTGCACTGCCCACCCACCACCCGCGCGGCCCACCACCCATCCTCAGAGCCGGGCGTTGTGGAGAGAGGATGGCTCAGGAGAGCCCCTGCCCGGGAGGTCCCGTCAGGGCTGGGCACGTGGGCTCTCAGGGAAGGCACACCGGCCAGCGTTCCCGAGGGATGGGGCCCTTCAGTGCCCACCCTCTTCCTAGCCCGAGAGGGTCTCCGGCTGAGCCAGGAGCTGGGCAGCGGCCTGCAGAGCCCCGCCAGCAGAAGCTGCAGCAGGACAGTCCGGGCAGCGCCTTCCGGCTGGAGGAGAGCACTGGCTGGGTGCGGGGCGCTGCGTGGGGAGCCTGCAGCTCGGCCTTCCTCCTCCTCCGCTGCCTCACGGGAGGGCCGGCCGCGCTCCCCATGCCCCTGACCCCAGCCGTGCCCAGGCCCGCTCCCCTCACGGCGCCCTGTGCAGCGGGATGGCGTCGTCACGCAGCCCCCTTCAGGCGCGCCAGTCCTGGGGTGAGACCCGCACCCGGTCACTGGCTCTGCGGGTGAGATTCGACCGCTGGGCGTGCGCCTCCCTTCCGAGACGGGCTGCCCCGCATTTCACAAGCCTTCTGGAAGTTGTTTCCCGTGTTTTGTGCAAGGCTTAGTTGCTGGGAGGAAGGGGCTCGAGCTAGAATAGGATTGGTTTTGGGGGTGCCTTGGCCCCCCACTGCAGGGAGTGGGCCTCAAGTTCCCAAAAACAGAATTCGGCCCTCAGACTGAAAAGGGGGCAATGCCCCACTCCCGGCCCCCCGTGTCGGCAGTGTGGCTGTTCCAAGCCGGAGCCGACAACTCGCAGCCTCGGCCGTCTCAGAACCAGACCCACTCGTCCCCCGCATCCCTCCGGAGGGCTCCAGACACGGATCCTCGCTGGCACCCAGAGCCAGCCCCACCCCGGCCGCCCGCTGTGCCCCCTCCGGCCCGGCGGTCATGCAGAGCCCACACGGCAGGGGCGTCGTGCCGGAGAAGCTCCTGCCCGGCCAGAAAGGGCGGCTCGCTCTCCCCGGGCGCTCGGGCATCTTCCTCCGCTGTGCTTTGAAGCATCGAGAGGGAAGGAAATCCATGCTGTTCGCCCCATTGCTGGGAACAGCATGGCACCCAGGAAGCGCCTGAAAGGCAAGGACGCCGCGTCCGTCACCGGGCCGAGTGAGCAGAGGCAGGCGGGCGGACGCGGCATCACTTGGTGCCTGCGAGGCGGCTCGGCTCGTTCCTCCGGGCAGCTCCCCCGGCCCACGCCTGGGCAGACCCCAGCTTGCTCCGCGCGTCCACTGGCGCTGCCCTCCGTTGCGGGGCCCCACGCTCTTGCTGTGGCGCCGTCTCCTATGTGAAGGAGGCAGACCGACCAGGCCGAATACGGATCTCGCTCTCCGGCCCCGAGGAGGGGAGCAGGGGAGCTCCTCAGAGGAATGGGCTGGTCTGCGGAAGGGCGGCCAGGTCCCGTGGCCCCCTTCCCAGGCTGGAATTGCACGTTGTGGCTGATGTGAGATTCTGTAGGCCCGTGGCACCGGGGTCTCCAGGTTTCAAAGGGCCGGATCCTTCCCCGCCTGAGAGGCAGGAGAGGCGCTGCCAGTCAAATCCGGATGCCCCGTGCAAGACGGGGAAGAGGTGTGTTCGGCCCCAGCCAAGTGCCACCAAGAACAGGCGGTGCGTCCTGGGAGGCTGGCCGGCTTCCCTGCAGCTCCTCGGGAAGAAACGAACGGGGCGCAGGGCCCTGGGCCGGGCAGAGGGAGGCGACGGAGCAGGTGCTCTTGAGCGAGCCGTTCCAGAGGCCGCCTGTCCGCACACGGACGGCCCCGGCTCTGCATGCAGACGTGGCCTGGCAAACGGCTGGACCAGGCCTCCCACTCAGAGCCTTGCTCTGCAGCAGCTTGGGGAGCGGTGGGTGGTCCGGAGGCTTTGCCCGGAGCAGCCGCACAACGCTCCAAAGAGCACGGAGGCCAAACCTGTCCGCCCGTCCCTTTGCCAGGGAAGTGCCAAGCCACCGCTCTCGGACCCAGGACGTGATGTGCTCTCGGATCTCACACCTGGAGCAAAATGGGACGGGGGCAGTGGGTTTCTGAGCACGAGCAGGGAGCCGAGTCCTGACCCGGGGGCAGAAATCAGCCTTCGGCATTCTTAGGGGAGCCAGCTCCCCTCTTTCGGTGCTCGGCCAGCCCTTTATCTCGTCGGCCTTCCGTCAGGGGGCCTCCAGGGGTGCAAAGCGCTCTGTGTCAGCAGCAAACCTGCAAGTTAGTTTTTTGAGTTTTGGAAAAAGGAGAGTGTCGCTTGCGGCACGGCACTGCTCTTGCTCGATCGGTAGCGCGAGGCCGACGCACTCGGGGGGCGGGCGGTGGAAGCCCTCACTCCACCCAGCGCACACGGACCGGGCTGGGAAGGATATTCTCAGTAACGTGGAAACACTGCGTCTTTTCCGACATCACCCTGAATGTGTCGGTGCACGAGCGGCCGGCAGACACTGTCGACACACACACAAGTGCGTGCGCACACGAGCTTGGAGGCACTGTGTGATCCAGGCTGGCCTTGGCTCCACCCCGCGGATCTACGCCGGCTTCAGTGATGGGCGGCAAGCCTCACCTCGGATCGTTCCCAGTTGCCCAGGGGTGAAAACAGCAGGGGCAGATACACCCCAAGGGAGGTGGAAAGCAGGAAATTGTGCAGGCTCTTAATTTCCCCCCGAACTCTCCTTATTTTGGTGTCTGTGCTCGTGTGTTGCTAGTCAGGGGATTCCTCCGGTGTTGTTTCTCTTGAAAAGCCAGATGTAATATTTATGATTGCATCTGTCTCTTCCTGGAAAACATGAAGCAAAAGGGAAACGAACAAGGTGGTGCTTTCGGGAAACCTTGTAGAACCCGGTTGGGAAGTGTGATTTTTCTCTTCCTTTTGCGTTTTCTTGTTGTTGTGTGAAATTCACACAGCTCGTGGTCATCTGGGCAGTGTCAACCTCTTTGCTCATTTTTACTGTTTGGACGCCGAGGCCTCTGCCAGCATCCCAGGCCGCCGAGTGCTTCCCGACTGCAGGCCTCCAAGCCGGGCTTTTTCAGCACACGGTGCAAAGTGCTTACGTGGTGGCGGTAGCCAGAGGGGGGCACGGTAATGCCGTGATCGTTGCCCCCGGCCCCCTTGGGCTTTCCACGGACGAGCGCCCCAGCTCTTCTAACTGGGACAAGGACGGTCGCTCGCCTTGAGCTCCGGGTGCAAGCCGGTCCCCCAGGGCCAGGAAGCAAGGCTCAACATAAGCACCGCACTGAATTGTTGCAGCGCTGGGATTCCCTGGGGTTCGAAAGGTTGCTTCTTCAGGCTGGCGGGATTGTTCGGGGACTAAATCCTCCGCTTCCCTTCAACAACCCTTTGCTGTCTCCTCTTCATCTTTCCAACGGTAAGAGTGAAAATGCAAAGGGAAGGCAGCTGTTGAGCAGGAAGGGAGACCGAGGGCGCAAGACGCTGCCGAAGTCCCTGGTTCTTGCGCCCGTCTTCGGCTACGTTGCCCCACACTGGTGCCCTGGTTGCAGGTACTCTGAACTCCCGTTCTGCCAGGGCTGCTGGGAAGTGTAGTCCGGAACATCTTGCAAGCAGCAAGTTGGAAAGGCTGAGCCAGAATGCGGGAAACCGCCGTGTGTGGCGGAGGTGGGATCGGCCGCCTCTCCCTCGCACTGACCCCACACGCCTCATCCTCACAGGAGCCCCGAAAAATGGCACTGTCACTGACGAGCTGCGGGGCCCGGGGATCCGCTCCCTGAGCTGCAGAGCCCGCCTGAGCCGGAGGAGAAGCCCACAAAAGTCTCTCGGTGGGATGAGTCACATCTGGCCAAGCGGGTCTCATGGCCTCTTGCGCGGCATCCCGGCAGGAAGAGGGCCGGTGCGCCCAGTGTTCGACTCAACGCTCCCCTCGCTCTGGAAGTGAGGAGCAAGCGCCTCTTGCCAAGCGGCTTTTGAGCTCTCCGCTAGTCTGCCAGCGTGGGCCCCGTGGGAGCCCCACCGGAAGGGAGCCGGTCATGGTATCAGCAGCGAGCCCAGAAGCCACTCTCCCGGAAAGGATGTGGAGAAGGGCAGCCGCAACAACCGGGCCCTAAACCACCTTCCCGAAAAGCAACGGCAGCCGCGCCTGGGGCTTTTGGGTGTGGAAGGGTCACCTGAGGAGAGGCCAGGATGAATGCTTACCCAGTTCTGCAAGGCATGGAGGAAGGCACAGTGAAGCCGGGGCAGTCACAGGCAGGAGAAGAGAACCGAGGCCCGCCCTGAGATGGACGGGCCCATCAAGCAAACCGCGGTCTCGGGCCCCCAAGAGCTGAGCAGAGCTGCGATGCTCAGCACGCTTGGGCGAGTGCTCCTGCACAGCGTCACCCCAAGTCAGAGGCGACCTGATGGCACCGAACAGCAACATGGAGAAAGTAGGTGGAAGAGGCTCTCCATCGGAGAGGCCTGGAGATCGGAGCGGAGTCCTCCTGGGACACACGCCGGGCAGCCAGAAGCCCCAGTGGGAGGCCCACAGGCAGGAGATGGAGCACCAGAGCCCCTCTTCCACTGCGGCTCGGAGACATTGCCGCCGTTAGACTACCCCCAGGAGGTACCGTCTCCTCCATGCATCTGCGTAATCCCCTGTAAAGCCATCCGGGGCAGGGCCCCACCACGGATCATGGCAGCAAATCCCATACTTCAAAGCGCTGGAGAGAATTCCATTCGGCCTGCCTTTTTAAGAGAAATGGCCCGATTTGCAATTCCCAGACTAATATGTGGGTCGGCGGACAGTCACTCTTTGGAGGGCAGATCCCTCCAAATTCTGTGATGCTGTTTTTCGCCCAAGAATATAAGGGGGACTTGCATACAGAAATATGTATCTTAGCACAAATTGCTGCAAAGTGCATATATTAAGGGAAATGGATTATGTAAGCGGGGGGGCGGGGGTGCACACTTGAAAAAAAATCCCAGACCGGCGCTGAAATGGCATATGTTAAAAGAAATGGCGAAAGAAAGCTTGGAGCATGGAGAGACTGCGCAAAGCTGAAATGTCCTTCTGCGTACATTTTTGTGTGCTTGTTTTCAGCTGAGACCTGCCCGGGAAGCGCTGGAGAAATGTGTCCCAGCCTGACAGAAAACCGCCTTTCGCTCCACGTATTATTTCCGGAAGGGAATTTAGGGTGTTTCCCTTCGGAAGCTGCAGCCCGAGCCAAATCCGGTGCCCTCCCGCTTCTGGTTCACGCAATGAGCAATGTCCTCGGGCAGCGACACGGCCCCGGGGGCGTCCTTGGCCTCCTCCTCCAGCCGGGGCTTAACTGGTGCATCGGGCTCGGCAGAGGAGAACGGCACATGCTGAGGAGGCCGTGTAGGGCGGCCCCCCCGCCAGCCGGTCCTTCTGTCTCTCCCGTCACCGTTGTTTGCCCTTGGCCGTTCTCCCGAGCTCTAACCGAGCTCTCCTGCAAGACCTTTAAAACATCTCTGCTCTGCGGCTTCCCCCCGTCCTCGTCCTCTTCCTGCTCCTGCCCCTTCCCCACCTGCCCAGCCCTTCCCCACCTGCCCAGCGAGGGCAGACTCCGTCGGACTACTGGCCCCTTTCACCAAACGAGCTTTTAGGTGCTGTTCTCCAGGGAGGGGCCTCGTCTCCTGCACCTTCCTCCCCACGGGGGAAGCCCCGTAGTCGATCTAATTGAGCTTGGCATTAATGCCGGTTGAAATGAGACTGCATGTTGCTGAGTGAAACCGAGAAGCGGGAGAGCAAAGACCGTGAAGCTCCGCTGGGGGGGCGTCTCGGGGAGTGGGAGTCATGGGGGAGACTGCCCCCACGGAGCACCCTGGCACGGAGCACTGCCCATGAGGCTCAGACAAACCAGCCGAGGAAACCGGGTTGCCTTGCGAACGAGCGGGTGCCAGTTTTCCCTCTCCCACAGTGGGCTGTGGAGCACCAAGTTGCATCCCTGGAGGTTCATATCCTGGGCCTTTCAACCGGGGGGGGGCCAAATGCGGGTGCCTGGATCGTGGCCAGAAGGTCAGCGACGAATGCGCTCTGCTCCCCCACCAGTGGGTCCCTGGCCACCCTCCTCAGCAGTAGGTCCTGGAGCCTGGGGCACCCGTGTCTTCGTGCGCTCAAGGGGCTGGCTTTGGGCACCGCTTACCAGCCACTGCAGCCCGCCCCTCACCTTGGCCGCAATCCGGCTCCTTGCCTGCACGATCGGCGGTTTAAATCCCCCGAAACTTTTCTGCGACTGAAATGCCAGGTGGGGTGAAGGAGGGGGGGAGCGCTAATCCTACCTGAGCCAGGCTCTAATGGCTGTTGTTTCAAAAACATGCTTTTCATCTAGCGATTACTTTCTTAGCGATGGGTAAGCCCTCCAAATCTAATATGGGCGCCAGTAATCCATTCGTTAAACAGATTAGAGGTAGAAGAGGGTTAGCTCTCGGTTGTGTGGCTCACTGAGAACAGCAATACGGTTAATCTGCCTACCAAGAGGCATACGCAAAGCGCAAGTCCAGAGCGCCATATGCAAAGGGCCACGTTAGAGAGCCCGGACTGCACAGATGTTGGTGTTATGCTGCCCTTCTTTGCAGTTCCGCTTAACCTGGCCGGTTTCTCTGGCAGCCGTCCATGCTCAAGAGAAATGCCACGTCCTGTCATGGCCGCCTGGGAACAGGTGTCGGGGCCGAGTCGTCGTTTGAGCTCGGAACCCAGGCTGCGCCCCTGAACATGCTCAGCGGCTTCCCATGCGGCATCTCTGGTGCTCAAGGGAACTGTCACACCGCGCACAAACCAGCCAGGAACAATGAACCCGCTTGTTCGATGCGAGGCTGAGGGGGCAAAAATCGTTGCGTTGTAAATATGCATAAATGTGATAAATATTCATGGTGCTTTGCAGCATGAAAGTCTTGGTTTTGCAAGCCAGCCTGAAAGAGCCAGACCCGCCACCCATGTGTAGACCAGGCTGCCAGGATTCCCCGTCCCGCATCTGAGAAAGGGGTCCGTGGTCCACAAGATCTTGTGCCACCATCCCCTTTTCGTTTTTTGGGATGCCACAAGGTGCCCTGGCCGAGAGCGTCTTGTGAGAAGGGAGCCGGGGCCCGGCCGGCTCCTGCCTCATCCCTTCGTGCAGCCGGAGTCTTCTGCGGGGACCTTTCCACATCTTTGCGGGTACTTTCTGCCTCATCAGCATCCACAGCGTCTAATAATCCCCTTTGCTCTTCACTTCCGCCAACATCCCCTCCATGAGGGGAAGCCGCTTAGCTCGTTGAGGGTTTACCCAGCCTTACACTAATTGCTACAGGCCAGTTTTAATCATCCAGACAGCTCCGTTCCCTCGACTCCTTCTTCCTGCTCCCCAGCACCCACCCCGTGCTAATTATCATGAAAGCAAATCTTTCTCCCTTAATCTCTGCTCCTTTGCATGTAAGAAGAAATTACTTTGAAGCTTGGGATTCCAGCATGGGGGGGGGTGGAATTCCCAGGGGGAGGCTGCCAGTTCGCTGGAAGGCACAAGCCATTTCTTTAAAAAGTTTCGGGGGAATTTGGGAGAGGAACAAATAAATCCAGAGGGAAACAGAAGCCCAGAAGGTCGTTAAAGAAGGAGAGGACCGTGCTTCCTCATCCTACAGTCTGCAGCCCCGCAGATAAACGTCCATGTTCTAGAGTGAACATCACTCTGTGCACGCGAAGGTCCCAAAGCACAGTGAGTATTTTGGGCCATGGAAGGTGGACAGCGAGCAGCTCGGAGCGCTGAGAAGGTCTGGGGCCCAGACTTCTCCTTGTGCCTCTGCCGCACGCTGCCTCCGCTCACTCTGCCCGCAGAAGGTCCCTGGTCTGAATCGAAATGAAATCGATGCCAATGGTGATGGTGGTGAAGATGATGGCCACCCCCCTGACAGTTGGGTGGGCTTCCTCTCAAATGTCTTAAGCATGCCTCCTCCCCCACTGCCTCGTCCTGCGGCAGCGACCCCCCCCCCCCCTCAGATCTGGCTAATGCAATGAAGGCCTCTGGCTGCTTCCTGGCTATTAACATCCTGCCTAATGAATGACGGAAAGAGGAGACGAGAATCTATTTCCAGGCAGGAGATGAGTCACACATGGAGATGGCACCATTTCCGTGCGAGATCCATGCACGGAGGAAAGGGGAGAGAGGCCGAGACAGCGAGCTAGGCTGGAGGCCTCCCGGCTCGGGCGTTACAGCCCTGTGTGTCCGCCATCTTTGCTTCGGGGGCTCCCCCGAAGGCCAACGTCTCCAGCATCCCCTGTCCGAAGCCTGGGAAAAGCGGGCCTTTCGTGGCGTTCCCAGTGATGCCTTCTTGGCACAGGAAGAGCTGAACTGGATCTTTGTCCTGGCTCTCCGTATCCACCATGGCCCACGCAATGCCCTCAGGAAGCCCACAAGCCCAGTGTGAGCGACATGGCGCCTCCCCGCTCGCACAGAGAGTGGCGTGGGGAGGCCAATTAGCTCTGGCCCTGCAGGGAAATACAGCGGGTGATGCAGAGGTGTCCCATCCGGCACCTTCCATCTCCCGGGCAACTGGGCAAAGGGGATCGCAGATCGGTAGCCGTGCGTGGGCTTCCTCGATTCACCGTTGGCGAGGCAGGTGTCGCGTGGGCGAGAACAACCCCCGCCTTGATGCAGTGTGAGCTGCAGGTTCTCTCCCACACTCCTGGCCAACCGGATGCCTCCTCTCCCCCCCTCCAAGGTCAGGGTCCCACCTGGGGGAGGCAACCGACGTGGCTCTTCCCGCGCTGGTTGAGAATGGGCAAGCACGGACGGAGCCAGGATGAGGCTGGAGCCGTTCCAGCCTCTGATCTGGGACCCAAAGCGCCCCGTGCCCCCTGCAGGCAGCATCTGGGGGGTCACCGGGTCACTCCCTACACTAACGAGAAATGACAGATGGGTTTTCAGGCGAAGTCTCATCCCAATTTGTGTGTCACGACGAGCTTCAGTGCCTCCGTCAGTGACCCTCTGGGGAAAATGTTGCCCAGAGCGCATGACTTTCAGTGAGTCGGTCACGGCTGACCCATGGAGGGGGTGAGTGGCCTCCAGCGGGACAAGGTTGTCCAGAGCAGCCTCGGAGGAGTCCAGAAGCCCTGCCCCTTCGCTTGCCGTGCACCTCTAATGGATCGCTCTCTTTGTGGCTCTTGCAATCCTCCTCCGGTGTGTCCTTGCAGAAGATCCAGTTCAAAAAACGGTGGACCGACTTGAAAGGCTGCAACCAGGAAGGGTAAAGCCCTCAGTAAAGCAGAGCCAAAGACGTCGTAGGAGGGAACGCTAAACGAGTTTTTAAGCGTGGCTTTTTTACAGGCAGCCCTGACTTACAGATCTATGCAGAGCTAGGCAGAACTGAACTATGCAGAACTGCAGATCTATGCAGAACTGTTGGAGATGTTCGTACTAAAGGAGAGTTTATAGTGAATCGATCTTAGTATGTTTAAAATTAAATGTATATATCATTATTATACTAATCGCATTTTGCAAAACCAACTCAGTCATTGCAGTCTTTCACAAGACCGAATTCCGCAACCGGTAGCAATTTCACAAACTGTCATAATTCCATACAGATCAATTCTGATTGCATCAGACATACTGAAATAACTCCATCCAAGTCTGGCTGCCCCGAAACCTCTTTAATTTCATGCCTCTTTTCTCTTCCACCTGCAGTCTAATCAGATGTGTCAATTTTAGCACATACGCTGCAGATCAGTCCTTTAAACTTCAGTTAGTAGCCCCTCTGGAGTTGTCCATTGAGATGCAAGCTCGGTTCTTGCTGTTACAATTGAATTGCCACATCCTTCTTGAAACTCTTCACTTATCTGATCTCATATGTACTGAAATATACATGAATTTATTTAAGATTTCGATAAAAATCAAGTCTGTATGGTTAGTGCCTCATTTCCCCAATAAGTTTATTTTTCTGTCTCCTTCTACATATAGTTGTCCCCTGTATTCAGTCTCAGACATCTCCAACCTGTGAATTAGTTAGGCGATTGTTCGTGCTTTTTAATGTTTCCTTTGCACATTTTTATTCCTTTTAAGAATTCGTTTCTTTCAAAGGAAAAAGAGATCTGAGCAATGATATGCTCAGCACTGAACATATTGCAGCATGTTCTCTTTCATATGTGTTTGTGTGTGTACATAATGACTTACCAGTCAGTAGAGTTCGTTCCAGAACGGTTTAATCCACTTCCATTGCTGCTCAAATGTAGCATGCATTACTTTTGGGGCGATCCCATGTTTGCTGGACAGCCATAGGACCCCCGGGGTGTGGAAGGGGCTTCCATGGGAGGTGGTTGAAGCCCCATCGGTGAGGGAGTTCAAGGACAGGGTGGACAGGCACACAGTGAGCATGTCGTGAGCGGAGCCGGCTGGAGCCGGGGGTCAGACTAGATGACCCCGAAGACCCCTTCTGACTCACACTGTTTCTATGTTTCTAACTGAGTCCCCTCCCCTGCCTCAGAGCCGGCATGGAAAGGCACTGCTTCTCCAAAGCTGCAAACACATCCTCGGAGGAGGCCCTTGTGGGTGTTCCGGGAAGGGGCCGACTGGCACCATCACCCTGGCAGCTCGGAGCCTCGATTTCCCACACTGCAAGGTGTGGCCCCCGCTGCTGAGGTGTTTTGGGGGGTGGAAGTGCAAGGGACTGTGCCCTTCCCTTGCGAGGGTCCCGTGCCCTGATCTAGCATGCATAAAGCCCAAATCCAGGCCCATCGGCTGGGCAGCCGAGGCACTGCTTCTTCACGCAAGTTTCTGCATCTCCTCTTTTATTACTAATCCCCAGTCACACCTCCGCATATATTTTTAATGCTTTTGTCCTTTTCTGCGTACTGTATTTGGAAGGCATTGATCTTAGACTCTAGACCTTTGGACGTAGTCAGTGAAGGTATAATCATTTCGAACCGAGTTGAGGCTGTCCTCTCAGGTACCTTTTTAAGTAAAATGCATTCTCTGGAAGTGTCAGGAGAAAAAACAGCCTCTTTCTATCCATTCTGTTAAAGAGAACCTCAGGCTGCCACATTTGGCCATTTTGAATAGGAGTCCATTATTCCTGTAAACACTAAATCGTTTCCAAGCATTATTTAAAAGATCCCTTCCATCAAGACCTTAATTGTGCAAAATGGATGTTAAAGGTTAGATTTCTGACCTTGGGTTGTTTTGTACCCCATCCCAGGCCAGTTATAAAAATATAATCAAGGTCTTGTGTTTTTATCTCTCCCCCTCCCTGCACCAAATTACCTAGGCTGGCTTTTTCCCCCTTCTCCCCCCATGCACTGAAAAAACCATTCAATCTACAGCAAGACTGCAAGGCAAAGCAGCAATCCCAGGCGTGCTTAAATGGGGGAAAGGCCAGCAACTCCCAGCATGCCCGGCCCATGTGGCTTTTTTCATCTCAGTATGTCCCTTGAGGTTGCTGTCGTGTGTGCACATGGAGCGAAACGGATCTTTCCATTCCCAGACCGAAGTTCCAGACTAGCCCCTGGCGGATTTTCCTCCAGAAGGGAGGGAAAGGTCTGTTTCCAGAAGGGTGCACAGCGGTCCATCCTGGTTCCTTCCTGGTCTGCCGGACGAACACTCCCATCATCCCCAGCCAGCACAGCTAGTGGCTCTGTGGATGGAGCGTGATGGCAATTGTTGTCCGGCTCAGCTGAAGGAGAATCCTGTAATCCATGGAATCCATTCAAAGGTTCTGGAAGCGCCTCCCCCTCTTGTAATGTCACAACTTGGGGGTCTCTTGGGGGCGATTCGGGGCCAGTGGAAGCTCCGGTACCTTCAGGAGAAGCAGAATCGATTTTCAGAGCTCACTGGTGGCAGGTCGTGCCGATGTCCTCTGGGGCAGATGGGCTTGCAAGCCGTGTGGGGAGGAGGGGATTGGGCCCATGCAGAGGGAGGAGAGAGGGTCTGACCCATAGCAACGGGCTTGGTGGAGCTGCAGGCCACCGAATCTGTGCCCTGACCGGAAGGGCCTGTAGGTCGGACCCAGAGGGGCCCGTTGCTCTCAAAACCCTCCCGGGATGCTCTCGTCCGGTCTGGTGGGACCATCCAGTGACTGGCTGGCAGGTGTCCCCTGGGGCTGGCTGGGGGTGCGGTGATGTTCTGCAGCGCTCTCGACCCTTCTGACCGCGGGCTGCCCTGCTTCTTGCTCTCGCGTAGCCGGACGAGCTCACCAACGCCCTCGAGATCAGCAATATCGTCTTCACTAGCATGTTTGCCCTGGAGATGCTCCTCAAGCTGCTGGCCTTCGGCATCTGGGACTACATCAAGAATCCCTACAACATTTTTGACAGCATCATCGTGGTGATCAGGTACTTCGGCACGCGCGGGGCTGACAGTCAGGGCCACCTGCCTGACGTGGGGGTGGAAGCGTCAACGGGAACGAACTCCCTCCAAAGACGCGGCCAGGCCTCGTTACCTCCAGTCTTGGGGGACCACCAGGCCAGCATCTCGAGTCCATCGCTTTCCTCCACCTCGAGCTGGAGAGAAGAGCTGGACCACCTCCCAGGCCCCAGGGCTCACGCTCCCTCCCAGCTGCCCCCCACCGGCCCCTGAGGCCGCTCCCCGCTGCCCAGCCATTCCAGGGGCTCCTGCCCCCTCCCACACACGCCCTCCCCATGCCTGGTTTGATGCTGGGCAGGCGCCAGGCGCACGTAGCCCAAGCCGCAGATGGCTCTGGGTCAGGGGCGCACGGGGTCCATTTCCCTGGGGGCTGAGTCTCGAAGGAGATGCTCCGATGGGACACGTTCTGGGGGTGGAGGCACGTTGGAGCCAGGAGAGCAGCACGGCGAGGGGCGCGGCCCCTGGAGGGCCAGGCAGGCTCGGGGCCGGGGGCTCTGCACCCCGGGGCCTCCGACCCCCGGTGGAGGGCGGCCGAGGCTCACCCGTCCCTCGTTTCCTCCTGCAGCGTCTGGGAGATCATGGGCCAGTCGGACGGAGGCCTCTCCGTGCTGAGAACCTTCCGTCTCCTCAGGGTCCTCAAGCTGGTCAGGTTCATGCCCGCCCTGCGGCGCCAGCTGGTGGTCCTGATGAAGACCATGGACAACGTGGCCACCTTCTGCATGCTGCTCATGCTCTTCATCTTCATCTTCAGGTGAGTGCCGGACCCTGCGCGCACGCGCCCGCCCGCTCTCCGCGGCCCTCCACCCGATCGGTCGGCCCCTCGCTCGTCTCCACACTGCCCGGGTCGGAGTGACGGCAGGCCAGCTGGCTGAGGCTGGGTGGGTGGGCTTCCCCTCCGGCCACCCCGGAGCAAAGAGAGGTGGCAGAGGACCGCCGCCGGCAAAAGCATGGTGCGCGACCGACGGCGAGCGCCGCTGAGGTGGCAGAACCGGAACCCAAGACGCCGCTGCTGAGGGTGGGAGGGGGCCGAGCATCTTGCTCCGCGTCTCTCCCCCTTCTGCCATCGCAGAGGCAGGAGCACGGCGTCCTGCTGGCACAGGGGCCCCTCTTTCCTTCAGAGAACTTCCTCGAAATGCGCTTGGCACAGTGTCCTTCCGGCGAGTGCCTGGGGCTTTTTCAGAGGAAGCAGAGCGGGGCTTCGCAAACGGCAAAGGGCCCCTTGCCCCGATGGAGAGGAGCACAGTGCGTGTGCGGGTTTGCGGTAAAGCAGTTGCAGATCTGCCACACGGATGGACGTGCTTTGGCGCATCTTCTGCTTCTAAAAAGACTCTGAAGGACCCGAGGGGTGGTGGAATTGCAGCGCTCATGCGCAGGCATGCGCAGAGCCGGCAGGATCATGCGTGTGACTGGCTCCCCCACGCACCTGGCAGTAAAGAGCACTTTCACGCAAAACATTCAGGATGTGTTCGTCAGCCCGTATTCACTACTGTTTGTGGGTGCTTTGTACGTCATTGTGACCCTCCAGCTTTAAGAGCGCTTTCCATGAAGACTTTTCAGAATGGGGAAAAGGTGGTATTGTTGGAAGGAAATGAAAAGAAAACCCCTGTTCCTGCCGCTTGCCAGTTGTGCTATTGCACTATACCACAGTGCCACCTAGAGGTCACTTGTGGAAAAGCAGCAAGTGAGGTGTTTCTCTCTTCTTTTTTCCCTACGGTGCTCAAATCTCAGTTGTGCAACAAAACTGGAAATAGATGCCCTGGGTTTTCTCCAGCCTTGTGCAGGAAAGCCCAAAGGGGGGAGCGCTCAGCCAGAAAAAGGTCCTACGCTTCCCAGTATTCCTCTGCTGGCCCTGTTCCTTATTCTCTGTGAGCCACCCCGAGGCTTTGTTGCGATGGGGGCGGCATAGAAATGTTTTAAATAAATAATGTACAGGGCTGTGCCCTGAAGCGCTTCTTGCCAGTCACTAAACCTTGGGAAAGGCATTTCGATGTTCCAGAAATGGGGGATCGCTGCACAAAATGCTGGACTTCACTAAAAATTGGTGGTTGGGGAAAGTGGATGTAAGCCAGGGAAAGGGGGTGGCCCCCTGGGAACCAGCACAGGGCAAAGGTGGGGCCCATTTCACAAATTCTCTCTCTCTCTTTCTCCCGCTCTCTCCTTTCCAGCATTCTTGGTATGCATCTTTTTGGATGCAAGTTTGGACTGAAAACGGATACAGGGGACACGATGCCAGACAGGAAGAATTTTGATACCTTGCTGTGGGCGATAGTCACTGTTTTCCAGGTAAGGCCCCTCAGGGGACCATGTCCCACCAAGTTCAAAAAGGCAGCTCCAGTTTGCAGGCGGAGGCCGTCCAGGCCTCGGGGCCCTTTGCTGTCCTCGGTAGAGCCATTTCCAGCAGATATGTTCCATGCCAGAAAGTAGCCCTGTTGCTCCTTCAGCCACAGGGAGGATGCATTGCAAAGGGCATCAGGTCTCTGCCCTGAGGGGGTTGCAGTCTTAAAGGGGCACCATGGAATTCTGGGCTTGGATGAAGGACCAAGGCTGCCCGACTCTCGTCACCTACGGTACGTTGACTCGCTTTCCTTGACCGGCTGCTTTTTAATTTAAGTGGTGGTGAGTTTGGGGCAGGAGACTATTTGGGTGCTGCTTTTACGGCAAGGTCAAGCCATCGTCGGTGACTTGGAAGCAGCTCGGCCGGGGGTTTGAACTCCTGGCTGTTTAGGATCGGCAGCAACAAAATGCACGGCCCCGTTTCGTGCCTCTGAGCCTCAGGGTTTCCCTGCTGCAAAACGGGGCTTCTGCGGGATGCAGTTTTGCGAGGGATGCACTCCTTGGCCGCTCTTGCACGAAGCGTTTTGGCCGCGGCGGCTTGCCCCTCACCACCAAAAATGAATATTCTGGGTGCCTTCGGCCAGGCCTGTGAGTCAGACACCCGCAGTATGATTCCAACAAGCGCTGATGCCCGAGCTTTTATCTGGGGAAGTGCAAGATTTAGACAGACTTTGGGAAACAAATGGCCTTTACAGGACAAATTACTCCTGCGGCCTCTAGCCTCGGGAAACGCCGGCTCGGCCCATTTCGGCCCATCTTGTTGAGATAAACAAGCAATGGAGATCAAGTAATGGGCCGCCGAGCGAAATTGACATCCGCTCCGTGGAGTGCACGCTCGCACCGCCTCGCCTTAATAGAGGTGCCAGCGCTATTTTCACAGCAAATCTCACCAGTAAATAAATTCGGCAGCCGGCACGAAGGCTGAGCGAGGCGCTTTCTGCTGAGGTTAAGAGGAGCCGCAGCACTCAATTGAGCTGCAGGTTGTTCTCCGCTGACCCGCAGCTCTTGAGGGGCCGTGGCTGAGTCGTGGCCGTTCCGAAGACGACCGTCCCGGCCGTGGTTGAGCGGAGGTCAGGGAGCTCTCGCAAATGCCGGTGCCTCTCCGCACGAGGGCCTCTCATTCTGAGAACTTGGCACGGTGGGCTTGGCTCAAGTCAGGTCTCGCCGTGCCGCCCCCCGTCATGCCCGGACCCCAGCTCTGGCTTCCCGGCGATCAGCAGGCCCTGGTGGCTGAGGGCCAGAGGAGGGGTTACCCAGCACCAGGTCCCGCCAGCGGGCCAGCTGCTTCCGTCGCCCCCGGCGGCATCGCACGGTGCCCGGCACAGCTGCGCCCCCGCCACTCCCTGTGGGAAGCAGTGGGACGGCGAGGGGGAACAGGCTGCGTGCGGAGCTGGGGGGGCGGGCGAGGCCGCCTCGAGGGCCAGAGGGAAGTGCCCGAGCGGCCCCTCCTCACGCCCCCCCCCCGTCCTGCTCTGCGCAGATCCTCACCCAGGAAGACTGGAACGTGGTCCTGTACAACGGCATGGCCTCCACCTCCTCCTGGGCCGCGCTCTACTTTGTGGCGCTGATGACCTTCGGGAACTACGTGCTCTTCAACCTCCTGGTCGCCATCTTGGTGGAGGGGTTCCAGGCGGAGGTAAGGGGGCCGGCGGCGTGGGGCGGCCACGGAGGGTGGCTCAGAACGGCGGGCGTGTGGGACCCCCAAGCCCCCAGCAAGGTGGCCGCTGCCACCTCATGCCCACAAAGTGCAAGTCCCAGCAGGAGGGGCCTCCAGAGGAGCAGAGCAGCACGGCGATGCGTTCCGTGCGAGCACACGCGTGTGTAAGCTTTTTCCAGCCAGGAACCCGAGGCGACTTGCACGGCCCCCGTCCTGCCCCGCAACAGATCTTCGCAACAGCCTGTTGGAGGCTGGCCCCGAGTCACAGGGAGCTTCGTGGCAGGTGGGGATGGGGACCCCCCCTCTCCCGGGCCCCTGGCCCAGGGCTCTCACGCCGACGCAGCTCTAGCAGCCAGAATATCGATTTAATCAGATATCACAGAATCATAGAAGGGTAGCGTTGGAAGGGGGCAAGAAGGCCATCGGGCCCCCCCCCCCCCGCTGTGGCAGGACCCCACGTCACACCGTCCCACTCAGGGGGCTGTCCAGTTTCTTTTGGATGTCTCCAGTGTGGGGGAGCCCCCCACCTCTCCGGGCAGCTGGATCCCCTGTCGTGTTGCTCTGACTGTGAGGAAGCCTTTCCTGATGCCCAGCCTGGATCTGGGTGGTCGCAGCTTGACTATTCCGTGTCCTGCGCTCCGGCATCAGCAAGAAGAGACCTTGGCCTTCCTCTTTGGGGCAGCTTTTGAGGGACTAGCGGAAGATCTCATGTCCCACCTCAGTCTGTGAGAAGCGAGCAGCGTGAGTGAGAAGCGTGAGAAGCGGCTCCGCTCTCCGAGGCAGGGGTCCCGCAGAGGGGCAGAAGGAAGGGCGCCCGCCTCTGCTGTGTGGAAGAGCACTTCCCACTGCACGCCGGGGTGCTCAGAGCCACCTCTGCCCGCTGCCGTTGCCCGGAAGGGGCTCTTCCCGGGGCGAGGCGGCGACCAGCGGCCTGGTGTGAGCCGGGCGCTTTGAGAACGAGGCTGGCTTCGCAGGTTGGCCTGGCTGTGCCGACCAAGCCCACACCCGGCAGCGGCCCACCGGCCAGCACCCCAGACAGGCTGCCCCCCCCCCCCCGCAGCCTGCTTCTCCTGCATAGCAGTGGTGGCAAGAAGGTGACCGGGGGCTGAGGAGGGGGCGGCTGAGGCAGAGCGTCTGGCCACAGGCCCTCCAAAACCAGGAGCTGGCCCTGCGCAGCCAGGGCCAAGGAGCAGCCAAGAATTTCGGGGTGCCCCCGAGCCGGGGCAGGCGGGGGCAGCTGCCTCAGGCGCAGTTGCTGGTGGGGGGCTCTGGCGGCGGTTCCCAGGCAGGTGCCCCTGAGCGTCCACCGGCGCCTCCTTCCTCTCTCGGAGGAGGGTGCTGCCATGCAACCTCTCTGGCAGCCCCTGTGCTGGCCCCCCGGCACTGCACCGAGCGAGTGGACCCTCCCCTGCGGGAAGAGGCTGTCCGGGAGGGGCGGGGGCTCCCCTCTCCCTCCGGTGCAAAGCGCCTCAGCCCAGAGCCGGAGAAGGCCTCGTGGCCCCAGGCGAGGTGCAGCCAGAACTGGACTTCTGCCGGCCCAGGGGCGGCCCGTGGCGAGTCCAGATGGGTGGGAACCTGGCCAACCTGCCCCCTCCCCGGGAAGCTGCCACCCATCAGCCGAAGGCCCGCTGTGCTGCTTGCTGCGTGGCTTTGCAGTGGCCCTCCGAGCATTTTCAGCCTCGGCAGCTGCCGGCCCAGTGCTCGGGCATATGGGGCCGTCGCCCCCGGTGCGTGCAGGGCCCCAGGCCAGGGAAGGCATCTCCAGCCGTCCTGTTGGGGTCGCCCTCCTCCTCGCCTCTGGCTTCCTTGGCCTTCGTCAGGTGGTAATTGCTGCCACGCAGAGAGAATCCGTGGCCGCCGCCGCCACCGCCACTCACCAGCACGAGAGCGTTTTTACAGAAAACCCCAATTAGGGCTCCTTCAAAGAGCGGATGCTCTGCTTGAGGGGATCCTGTGTGTTCATCCTGGGCTGACTGGGTTAAAACTGGCAGGGCCGCCCTCGCGGCGGGGCTCGGTGAGGCCTCGCTCTGGCACGGGCTAATTGGCTCTGGTCGCTGTGGGGAGACGCTCCTCGCCTTCAGGGGTGCCTCTGCGCGCCCGTCCGCGGCACTTTGCTCCGAGTGGGAGAGGAAAGACCGGCTCTCAGGGCAGAGGTTCACGGCCTGAATGGGCTGGTCGGTGGTGGGCCGAAGTGGAAGTGGATTTGCGGGGGGCCGGGGCTGCTCTCAGCTCTGATCCTCCTCTTGCCTTGGGCAAAACTTGTGCCTCAGTTTCCCGAGTCGGCACAGAGCGGGAAGTGCAAAGAAAAGTAGTCCTTATCGTAGGAAAACTGGAGGATTACTTTGGGTGGTGTGCCGGGAGAAGTCGGACGCCAGCCCAGAGAGACCGCTGGGAGACGGCCCCCGGCCCAGGGCAGACCAAGCAGGAGGGGCGTTCAGCCCAGCCCTGCCCCCAGCTTGTCTGCGTACCCAGGGAAGCAGGTGCTCCTCGCTCGTGGCAGAAGCGTCTCCTGGAATCCAGTCCGCGGCTGTGCTCAGCTTGGAGACCAGCTGGAGCCGGGTGGGGAGGGAGGCCTTTGTCCGGGAAGGGGGCCCAGGCTCGCTCGGACGCCGGGCGACCCTTCCTCCCGCGCTTCTGCAGTGCGCTCTCTTCCCTGAATTAGGGAGCCATGGCCCCTTCGGCCGCACCAGCAGCCGCGTCAGGATTGCGCTTGTCTCTGCCTCGCGGCTTCGGCATGGCCGCTTCTTCTGCCCGGAGGCTTCCCCTCACCAGCCGGACTGGGCAGGCAGCTGGCACCTGGGGGCCCAGGAGGTGACGGAGGCGGCGATCGCTCTGGCTGCACCTGGCTTGGGAGCAACAGTCGGGCTGGGCCCCTGAGTGCAGGACGGCCACACGCACGGAGGGTGGGGGGGAGGGGGCCCCGCGGAACCTGGGGGGGCCCAGATGAAGGCTCTGATCCAGCTCGTCAGCCGGGCGCCTGGCACGCGTGTCCCTTGTCAGGCAGAGCGCCCAGAGGAGCTGCTTGACGCTGCTTTGACGGGCCCATTAGCATTCGGATGACTGACATGTGCGGGTCCGAGTTTGATCGTGTGGGATGTTATTTGCTTTTCGGCGCCAGGCGAAGACCTTTTTATTCAAACGTTATTTTAATTGTTAATATTATTTATTTATTTTATTCTTTGGCCAGGGCGACTTAATTTAGACTGTTAAATTATATGTTATTTATTTATGATTGTGAGCCGCCCCGAGGCTTCGGCGAATGGGGCGGCATAGAAGTTCCCTAAATAAATAAATAAATAAATAAATAAATAAATAAAGGCCTCGAGTCCAGCAGGGCCGTTTCGGCGCAGGTGTGCGGGAGACGCGTGGCCCCTCATCGGAGGGTCTGTCCCGCTTTTGCCAGGTCAGCGTAAATTGGGAGCGAGGCAGCCAGGCCCAGTCTGGCCATTCGCCGAGCTTCATCCTCTGGACGCGACCCCAGGTGGAGGATGGAGGCGAGGATGACCGTCTCGCCTTGGGAACTGCTGTTTGGTGACGTCTCCCAGGAGGAGCACCTGAAGTGCCGCTGCCGGGGCTCTCTGTTGATTAGCCAGGACAGAAAACTGGGGGCCGGCATGGACTGGACTGGCCCCGACAAAGAACAGGGCCAACCTAATTCGGAAGCTGATCCGTTCAAGGGATACCTATGAAAATGCAGCTTCCTGGCAGGAGGACAAGACGCTTCTGCTCCCAAAAAATCCGGCCTGCGTTTCCAGGGAACCGTACGTGCACCTGGTCTCTCCTGCTGAACTGGAAAGTAACGGAGGACCAGATTCCCAGACAAGGTTCAATGGATTCAAAGTCACCTCTGTGAAGCACCGGACATCTACTTGTTTTTTGGATATTTTGGTCGAGCGGGTGGTGCAGAGAATCTGGGAACCCTGGAAGCACCCGCTCACCAGAGCGCAGTCCCAGGAGCCCTGCTGGGAAGGGGCGAGCGTTACACCCGCCTGAAGGCAGATGCGTCGAAGCATTTTCAGCATGAGGCATGGATTAGGCACTTGTGATCCTTACGTGTGGTTGCTTCGTGGGCTCTTTAGACAATGCCCTGACCCGCCAGTTTTGTTTCTGCTTTTTCGGAGCACTTTCCTGGTTGGTTTTTGTTTTCGAATGGGGGAAGCGGGGTGTTATTTTGGAACGGGGGAAATGGTGCCCTTTCCCCTTGCGCGTTTGGGCTGCTCTGCTTTGCTACCTAGAGACAGCCAAGCCGAACGAGACGAGCTCAGACCCTTCCTGTAGAAAAGCTTGGAGTCTCCTTGGGAGAAAGCATCGCTTCCATTTAGGGGCCCGCCTCTCCTCTCGTCTGCTAAGTGTACATGCCGTTGCCACGAAATCTTCTAGTTCAGGATCTGAGCCTCGGCATGAATATTAATTTTGGGGAATTATATAACTGACTGTGTGAGCTACAGGGCAGAGTTCCCCTCCAGATTCTCCAATTTCCTGTCTGTGTGAACGGTGCGCGTGCACAAAACTGAAACTGGCAATTGTGTACAACGCTCTCCATAAATATGTAATTACAGTCTTGGAGGCGGGAAGCAGGGCTGCGCTTTGCCGCCGGTAGTTAATGGCTCCTATTGGAGCCGTAACGCGGTGCGGTTCGAATGTACAGCAAGACTTATCTCGTCTTTTAAGAAAAGCGCTGAATTATTCATTTAATGATAGCACAAAAGACGTGCCCAGAAAAGACGTTCGCCGTCCATTGTTTTCGTCCGTCGTTTCACTGAGAAGGCTGGCGACTGAGTTGAAGCTGGGGGCCGTACTTGAGGAGGGGGTCTCGGTAGCCCCTCCTCAACTCCAAATCCCAAAGCAGAAACACACTGTATAAAGCACGAGTCACGGAGGCTCAGCCCTGCCTACCTCACAGGGTTGTTGTGGTGCAGATAAGGTCGAGAGGAGGAGGAGGAGGAGGATGCAAAGCACTTTGAGTTCTTTGTAAGATAACAGGTAGGGTACACATCAAATAAATAAATAAGACCATTCAGCCAGTGTGGCATAGTGGTTAAGAGCACGGGACTGGGACTCAGGCGATCCGGGTTCGAGTCCCCGCTCGCCATGGAGCCCACTGGGGGGCTTTGGGCCAGTCACGGACGCTCAGCCCAGCCTGCCTCACAGGGTTGTTGTTGTGGGGATGAGATGGAGGAGGAGAATGATGTGAGCTGCCTTGAGCCCTTTGAGGAAAAAGGCAGGATATACATCGAAAAATAAATAAGTAAATATTCAGCGGTGGCATATAATGCCACTGGAATAGCTTCTCTCCAGCAGGTCAGCTGCTGCCTACAGTATAGACACTTTTAGTGACGGAGGGAGACATTTCTTCTTCTCCCAGTCATTTCTGAGGAGCGGCTTCTCCGGCGTTTGCGGTGCTGTTGCGGCCGCTTCGGCTTTGTCTTTGTGTGCTGCCGCGTTGCCACTCTTCGCTGCTGATTCTATCTGGGATTTTTCGTGTCCTGTTTGTAATTTAAAAGTTTTACAGCTTGCCTCTTATCGCTTTATGTATCGTACACCATGCACAGAACTTGGATGATGGGGCAGTTTTAAAGGATGATGGATGACTCCCTGAATTAACTGGACAGGTTTCTTTCTTTCGGTGCTCGACGCTCAGGCACAGGGGAAGTTAACTCGAGGAGTCACTTTGGAAGCTGGACTCCTTCCAGCAGCTTCCACCGGGAATCTGCCTTGCTTGGGATGCAGGCGGCTTTGCCCGGCTGGCCGCTGCCAAAGAGCCGAATTGGGGCGCTTCATTTAGTGACTTCTGCCTCCCGTCCTCCTCCCAGGGAGACGCCAGCAGGTCGGACTCCGACGAGGACAAGACCTCCTTCAACTTTGAGGAAGAGTTTGAGAAGCTGAAGGAGATGTATGCTTCAGGTAAACTGGGCCCGGGGACCCCTGAATCCACAGCAGTGGGGCCCCAGGGGGGTGGGCACGGCCATCCGAGGAGCCCCGGGTTTGGGACTCTGCCCCCTGGTTCAAGGGGCTCGCAGCTGGGAGTTTCCAGCCGTTGCCCCCGATCCTGAAGGTCCCGGTCTGGCCACTCTTCCAGAGATGAAGATGTGCTCACTCGCCGTCACGCCCAACGGCCACCTGGAGGGCAAGGGCACCAAGCCCCCGCCCATCATCCTGTGCACGGCGGCCACCCCCATGGCCACCCCCAAGTGCTCTCCTCACCTGGACCCGGCCTACCCCTTTGTGGACTCCAGGCGGGGCAGCAGCGCCTCGGTGGACCCGCTGAGCTTCGACCAGAAATCCCTGGTAACTCGCAGTCGGTGGTGCCGGGGGGAGGGGGGCTTGGGTGCGTGGGCCCCGCGTGGGGGGGCCTCAGACAGTGGCCAGGGTGCTGGAAATGCCCCGGGCCGGGTCCCTGCCCCGCCGGTCCGCGCTGGGGCCCATCCACGCGAGGCCGTCTGCGGAGCGGGTGTCTCCGCCTCGCGGGCACACGTCTTGCTCCTCCTCGAGTCCGAGCGGGTGCCCCCTCGGTGGCTGGGGGGGGCCCCTGGCCGGTGTCCCTCCAGCCCCCCGGCTGGCGAGGAGTGGGGGGCCTCCGTCAGCCCGCGGGCTGAGCTCCGCTTGGGAAAGCTCTCGGGCACTGCTCCACCGTGGGGGGCAGGCCAAAGCTCAGGGGAGCCAGGGAGGATTTGGCTCGGAGGCCCGACTGCTCATCACTCAGCCCCAGGGGAGGGGTCTCGGGCTCTCGGACAGTCCAGGGGGCCGTGCAAAGGCGGGGAAACCTCCGGGAGCCGGGGCGGGGGGCTGTGCTCGGGAACGGAGCACGGCCGTCCGGGGACCCCTGGCGGGAGACACGGGGGATGCGGCCGGGGGAGCAGATCGGCCACAGGCCCGGCTGAGACGCTGCCCGCTCTCCCCGCCTCCCGCAGTCCAGCCTCCGCAGCTCGCCCTGCACCAACTGGGGCAGCCGCCGCTCGAGCTGGAACAGCCTGGGCCGGGCGCCGAGCCTGAAGAAGAAGAGCCAGTGCGGGGAGCGCGAGTCTCTGCTCTCCGGCGAGGGGAAGGGAAGCACCGACGACGAGGCCGAGGACGGCAAGCCCGCCGCCCGCGGCTGCCCGCCCTCGCACCGCCGCGCCGAGTCCCTCGACTGCCGGGGGGCGCTGGAGCTGCCGGAGCTGCTGCAGGTGCCCGGGGCGCGCCCCCCGCTGGGCCTGGGCCCCATGGCCGTGCTGCCAGCCGAGTTCCCGGACTGCAAGGGCAAGCTGCTGCGGGTGCCCAGCGAGTTCCACCTGCACATGGACGGCCACAAGGACGACCCCCTGGACTACGAGGACGACCTGGAGGACGTGAGTCCGCGGGGGCGAGCTGCGGCCCCCCTCCTCAGATGGTGGCCCCAGGGCAGCCGCCAGGCGGGACGGAGGTGCCCACTGCCCTCCCCACCACTTCCCGGTCGAGCTCTCCGGCCGCGTCTCTGGCCGGCATCCCTGCCGGCGGCGAGCAGGCAAACGTTGCCCCGGCCACCGGCATTCCCGGCAAGGGCTGCATGACACGGTCCCTGTGAGCCGCAGTGCGTTCCGGGGCCGGGGCACCCCGAGGGAGCGTTGCCACGAAGGTTTGGGCGGTCAAGCCGAGCAGGCCGCGAGGTCCTGCAGGCCGGCCGGGTCTTCCCCGGGGTTGCCGCCTTGCCCCCAAGCCGCCTGGAGCCCCTCCGGGCCCTGCGTGGGGCTTTTCGGTTTGGAAGTGAGGCGAGCATCCGGTTGGAGTCCGCTGGTCCTTGTCAAGCCGGACTCCCCTCATGGCCCGCATTCCAGCTCCGCTCGTTTTCCTCGTGAGTGATCCCACCATGCCCCTCTTTGGTATCAAAGGCCAGCCTCGCTGGTCAACGCTGAGGCATTAAAAACTTGGAGCTGAGAAGCTTGAGTCTTGATCTGTGGGGGTGGGGAGGAAGAGGAGGGGGAGCAAGGCCGTGCCACAGGCACCTTTTGCTGCATCTGTTCCCTCTTGTCTTCCTTATTCAAAAACTCAACCATTTTTGGTGGCCCACGAGAACAGAATTTGAAAGTTCGCCTAAACACACGATCATAACCTGCCAACAGATCGGCTAAACACCCCCATTAGCGGAGAAGACCACCAGCCTAAGCAGCCTCCATGCGCGTCTTTCTCCGTCTTTAAGCAAAACAACAAACACTCCCCCTTAGCTTTGAAATCCGCGGAGCCCACCCTAGCGCGGAGTCAATATGCACATCCAGTGGGAATACCATTCAGGCCAGGCAGCGCGGAAAGGAGGCGCTTGGCATGAGAAGGCGGGTGTCAAGAGCGAGCCCCCGTTTCATCCACGAGAGGCTGGCAGGGCCCTTTTTGATTGTTTGCTCGTTTGTTCGGCACACGCATTTCCTGCCTTCCCTCCGGGGAGCTTCAGGAAATGCAAAAATAGCACCTTCTCCTCCGTGCAGAGCTACTGCTACAGGATCCGCAAGGCCCTGGACCCGTACCGGCCCAGGTGGTGCAAGACTCATGAGGACTGGTCGCTCTACCTGTTTTCACCGCAGAATCGGTAAGCGCTCCGCCGTCGGACTGCCGCTTCCCCTCCCCCTTTCTTTGTTCCCACAAACGGTGCTCTGGCATCGCAGGGCACTGTCTCAGACCCCTGCCGGCCACGGCTGCGCTGGAAAGCATGGGAAGGAACTTTGCGGCAAAACTGATTCCACGGGGAGCAAAGACTTCAGAGAGCTGCAACCCGCTGCTGCCTTTGAAGGACGAGAGGGAGCCGTTTTGGGCTCCTTTGCCGGGACCAACCGGCACGTTGCGCCAAGGCAGAAAATCTCTCCGGGTCAAAGGAAGGGGTCGGTGCAGCAGCAGCTGCTGATACCCCTGGCATTCATTTCCCCTGCCCCGAGAGAATGGCGAGCCAGTTTCAGTGGCGAGGGCACCGATGTTGGTGCGCAGCATTCCTCACAACGGACTTTGCAGCGCCCCGAGAAGCCCGTCCTGAGGTCTCCGTGCCCCCCAGGAGCAGATTCTTGGGGAAAGCAAGGGGGTCTCCATCAGCCCAGCCCAGCTCACCGTGCTTTGCATCGCGACAGCGACCGTATCTTCTCCTTGGAAAATTCGTTTCCCTAGCTGCTGGGGGGAATGCGGCTAAGCTTGGCCGGGGGATGTTCTGGGGGAAATTTGCTGGGGCAGGAATCTGTTCCCACAGCGGGAAGCCCATAGGAAGGACTGTCGATTTGCAAGATCCCCCCCCCCCCAAGCATGAAGGCCTCCCTAAGCCACATCTGTTTACATACCCGAATCACTCTTAAAATATTGATACTAACTCCACGCTTAAAATATTCATACGGACATCAAGTTCGGTTTTAGAAACAAATTCGATTAGAGTGATAATGGTAAGCAGTTAGGAGGGGGCCGTGGTGGGGGTGGGTTTCTTTGCAAGCCGGGGTGCCTGTGAGGGACACTCCGTCTTCTGCCTCCCCAACAGCACGAGGAGGTCTTCTCCGCAGGGTGGGCGTTGCTACCCAGAAGGCCTGCCTTGGGGTATCGCTCGGCAGTGCTCTGAGAATTGCCGCTTGAGAGAGGTATTCCTGCCACTCGGTGCGACTCTGGTGCACCCGCAGCTGGAGGATTGTGCTCAGCTCTGGGCCCCTCATCACAGGAGGGATATAGCCAGGTTGGAGTCAGTGCAGCGCAGGGCCACAGGGGTGGAGGCCGGTTTGCAGGGGAAGGCGGGACTGAGGGAGCTGGGTCTTCTCAGCCTGGAGCGGAGGGACTCCAAGGGGATCTGTTGGTGACACGGAGCTGGGTGGAGACCCATTCTCCCCTGCAGAGGAAGGCAGGACGTGCTCCAACGGAGCCAAGCTCAAGGAGCCCAGGTTCCGTTTGGATGCCAGGAAGCACTTCCGGACAGTCGGGACCCCAAGGGTGTGGAATGGGCTCCCACGGGAGGTGGCTGAGGCCCCATCAATGAGGGTGTTCAAGGATAGGCTGGACGTGCACATGGTGGGCATGTCATGAGCGGAGCCGGCTGGGGCCGGGGGTCAGACGAGATGGCCCGGGAGGCCCCTTTGGCTCGCTCTGTTTCTCTGCTTCTAATTCGGGCATGGCCGGCTGGGCTCCCCTGACTAGGCTGTTGGTGCCTGGAAGGGAAGGTGTCCTGTCCCCGAGTCGTTTCAGCCTCCGTAAGTCTGCAGCATCCCACCCGGCTGCTGCTCCCCAGCGGTCGGGCTCCAGAGGCGTGCCACAACTGCCCCAGGAAAGATGGGCCCACGAGTCTGACAGCAGAGGGCAGGCAGAGTTGCCCCCTCGCTGGGAAATTTGCGAGCTTCCCGGCCCCCCCGAAGCAGCCCCTCCTTTGCGCAGGGAAAAGGGAGGCCGTGGGCCCTGCTTGACATGCTCGGGAGGCGATGTGTAGTGTGGAGGCGACTGCAGAAGGGGGGCTGCGCTGGAGCGACGCAGCCACGGAGGGCCTGGCGGGGGGGCTCTGTGCATCGGCGGGCGGCAGTCTCACGGCCCACTCCGGCTCCCGGGGAGCTGTGTGATCTTGCACGAAGAGGGCCCCTTCCAAGCAGAGGACGGTGCTCCGGCAGCCGTCCAGCCGAGGCCCGTCTGCCGCAAGCCGGGGCTCACGGTCACCCCGCCTCTGCTGCCTCTTGTCTTCCAGGCTTCGGGCCACCTGCCAAAAGGTGATCGCGCACAAGATGTTCGACCACGTGGTTCTGGTGTTCATCTTCCTCAACTGTATCACCATCGCCCTGGAGAGGCCGGACATCGATCCGAACAGCACGGTGAGCCCGGCCTCTTCCCCAGGCCCCACGGGGAGGCAGTGCCCCTCACTGGGGGGCGCAGGCTGCGAGTGGGCGGTAAAGCTTGCAGCCCACGGGCCGGACCCCCCTTGGGACGACCGCCCGGGGCCCCTGGAAGCGAAGCGGCAGGGCCAGACTGGAAGAGGGGCGAAGAGCCCCGGGAGCCCAGCCCATTTGGCGACGGCTGGTGCCCACGACCGAGACCCGGGAGAGGGAGTCCAGCTCTGTGGGATGGAGCTGGGAAATGGCCACATCGTGGGTGGTTGTGGGGAGGGTCCCAGGAGGGCTGGCTCTGGCCATCGCATGGCCCACCCTGCTTCAGTCGCTGAAGACCCACAGGCCGATTTCGGGGCCTTCTTTCCACTATGACCAGGACGCGTACAGGTGAGCCCTCCTTCCCACAGAGCAGACGTGGGCATCGTACGGCCCGCGGGCCACAGCCGGCCCCATGGCTGACCCTGACTGGCCCGCAGGCAGTCCATGGCAAATTAAAAGTCAATGCAAATATAGATCGTCGTAATCTAGATGCAAGCAATACAACTGCACTGCTTTTATTTTGACGGATCTGCTAAACTGAATTGAATTGATTGCTTTTCATGTAATGTTAATGTTTTTGTGAATATTCATTAAATAGTGTTGTTCTGTGCTCCACATTTTCATTGTACCATTGTAATGTTCCATTTACTGTTTTTATAGAGATATCTATTGAGCAGAGCTGTCAGTGTCTTGGTCCGGCCCTTAACAACTGTCAAAGTTTCTCATGTGGCCCCATAGGAAAATTAATTGCCCACCCCGTCATAGAGGAAGGGCGCTGTTTACCTTCCGCTTCCGAAAGTGCATCTCCTAGCGGGGGTTTTGCCGGGAGGGCGTTTCAAAGCAGTTGCTCCGTCAACTGAAGAGTTTTGAGGATGCGAAGGAGCTCGTTCCAGGCCTTGCAAATCGGCCCCCTTCTCCTCTGACCTGCTCGTCAAGTCGGAGACTTGGCGGCGCGTCCCACGCACAGCCCCGGGCATGGAAGCAAATGCCACTGAACTCCGGGCGGCGCATCTCTGCGTCGAGGCGCCATCGCGCCGTGCCGGCCAGGAGCGAGCAGAGGGCTCGGATGAGCCGCGGGGAGAACGGGGTTGGTGCCCGCCAGCAAGAGGATTGCGGTTTACGGTCCTCCTTTTCGCTCTGTTTTCCCAGGAGCGGATCTTCTTGAGTGTGTCCAACTACATCTTCACCGTCATCTTTGTCGCCGAGATGATGGTTAAGGTAATGCCGACGAGGCCTCCTCGGAGAGGGGCTCCTGACCTGTTTCGGTCACGGCCAAGACGTCTGTTAGGCGGGCTCGGGGGCGAAAGGGGGACGGGACATGCCTGCACGGCCACCCCTTCAGAGCCAGGGAAGGGCCATTTCTAATGCTCTCCCATGGGGGGTGGGTTCATAATTTCCCTGTGTGTTGTAAGCTAGCACCCACAGGCAGTGTGGCCCAATGGTCAGTCCTAGACTGGGTCACGGGAGAGGAGGGCTGCAGACCCTCCTCGGCCCTGAGGCTCCCCAAGTCCCAGCGCCCAGCCTCGCCTACCTCGCAGGGCTGCTGCGAGGATGGCACAGAGAGGAAGCCGTCCCCACGAGCCGCCTCGGGCTCCTCGCCACAGGAAAAAAGCCAGGCTAGCAATGTAGTAAATAAGTAAAGATCCAGCTGGGGGGGCACATGCCTTCCGGGGGTGTTCTGCACGCAGAGTTGGTGGTCGTTTAAGGTTCCCGGGGGGGGCGGTCCAGAGGTTGAGCCCCTGCAAGCCGCAGGGGCCGCCTCCAGAATTCTGCCTCCCGTTCGTCAACATCCGGCCCGGCTCAGCCCCCCGGCCCGTGCCACGCGGGCGGACAGCGTCCCAATGCCTCTCTCCCGCCAGGTTGTGGCGCTCGGCTTCTTCTCCGGGAAGAACACGTACCTGCAGAGCAGCTGGAACGTGCTGGACGGCATCCTGGTCTTCGTGTCCATCATCGACATCATCGTGTCCATGGCCTCGGCCGGCGGGGCGAAGATCCTGGGGGTCCTGCGGGTCCTGCGGCTGCTGCGCACCCTCCGGCCTCTACGGTACCTCAGCCCCCCCGCGGCCTTCTGTGCACGGGGGTGGGAGGGTCGGCTTTGCGGGGGGACCGCTCTGACCACACGACCGGCTCCTGCGAAGGAGCCGTTCCCAATCCTGCTAGAACGGCAAGCAAACCAAGCAGGCCTGGCCCTTTTGGTCACGTCTTGGCACAAGGGGCTAGTTCTCATGCCCTGGGGAACTCCGCTGCCTCCACATCCCCTCACCTCCTGCGTTGTTTCCCTTGTGACCCATCCTTGATTGTAAATTCCTCAGGGCAGGGACTTCATCTTCTTGACCTCTCTACGGCAGGGGCTGAATTCTGCTTTGGAGAAGCCCTGGGGGGGGCATATTCCAGAGGTGCGAGAAGGCGAACCCGGAAGAGGGAGGGGCTACATGCCCCCAAAACAACAGGTCTCGCCATCCAACCCTTTCTGGCAGTGCCAACCTTGGCAAGAGGCATTTCCGCCATTTATAATCATTTGAAAAAGAAGTGCAAAGAACCAGGCAACCAGCCATGATGGGCGCTTGGAGAAAGGAGAACGAGGCTGAGGGGCAGGGGGTGCGGTGCCCACCCCTGGCTCCCCTGGAAGGCCAGGCTCGGTTCCCCAGGCGGGCTCGGTTTGGCCCCCAGATTCAGCCCCCCTGCGGTAAAAAGCGGCTGGCTTGCTCTTGTGGCCCCAGCGATCCATTGACGGCAACGATCCATCGACAGCAAGCGGACTGCAGGGCCGTCCCAACGAGACGGGGCCACTTCCCCAGCGCTGCCGGCCACAGTGGCAGCAAGACGCCCCCCTCCCCGCAGCTGTCGCCCCCCCCAAAAACCAGCTTTGAGCGGTGGCGTCCAGACTCCCCCGGTCACGCGTGTCGCTTCGGCTACCGGGTTGGATGTCGGGCTGGCAGCCGACAAAGAGCCCCTTTTGGTGCCGAGAAGCAACTCAAAGCTACAGGGCGTTTCCCTGTTTCCAGACAAGGCGCGGAGATCAAGATGTATTATTTGTGCTTCCCGCTTGCGCATCTGCACTTTGCAGCCTGCCGATGCACCTGCTGGTCTCGCACACCTGCACGCTCCTGGCCAGAAAGCCGAGGCGAGCCCCCCTCCCGGCCCGGCCTCCCACACCTCCGATGCCTCACCCCGCGCAAGCGGAAAGGTCGAGCGTGGCCATATGTGTCCTGTTGCGAGAGAGACGCGGCTTCCCCTCCTGGCTGCATTTTCATGAGCTCTTTGCCGGTCAGGCGGGGGTTTGTCATTCCAACGACCTGGGAAATTGCAAACGCTCAGAGCCCTTCCTGGAGCAGCAGGCAGGTCCCAGCATGGGGGACGTCGCGGCGAGGAGCCGGCCGTGACCCGCGTCAGATTTGCATCTGACCCACGGTGGGGAATAGCCGGCGAGCACTGGCCTTCTCTGGTCGGTTACGCTCAGCCCACCGGGGGGCAATTTAGCTTCCTGGCAAAGCCGACAGTAAGAGGGACGCTTTCCATGCTGGAAATCGCACAAAGGCGGTTTGTGATTTAATCGGAAAAGCTGCCCAGATATTGGGGGGTGGGAGGGAAAGAGGATGCCGTTGGGGGGGATGCTCCTCCACCCCCTGCAGGTGTGCAGCTTAGCATCCCGAAGAAGGGCTCCTTCTGCTTACCTTCAGCCACATTCGCACATCTGCGCAGGCGAGCCAAGGAATGTGGGCGCTCCGAGGCGGATTGCCGGCTTCTTCCTGGGGGCAGAATGGTCAGGTCTCGGGGCTCATCGGGCATGAACCCACGGGCACCTGAAAGGCCATCCAGACGAGTGCTGCCACACCTTATCTAGGCAAGGTTCTACACAAGGGAAACACAGACCCAGTCAGCACGGCCGATGGCCAGGGATGATAAGCGTTGTAGTCTGAAACTTCTGAAGGGCACCCGTTTCCCTCCCTTCTCGAGATCACCAGATTTGGAACAGGGGTACCCAGCTGTACCATGCAAAGCCGTGACTCAAAAGAGTACCTCTGAGCATGTGCCAAGTGCTTCTTCTCTGGTGCTGAAAGGAGAGCCCCTCTCTCTTCCAAGCCTCTGCAGAGGATTTCTTTCTTAGTCTGTGTTATCTTTACCTCCCCCGATATTCCACTGGAGGCCCCCAAAAGACCCCTTAAGCACCACGACAGAGCGAGCAGGTGAAAGGAGAACGCGGAGAGCCCCGAAAGACGCCTGGGTTTTAACCTTCGTTTCAGGGTCATCAGCAGAGCGCCGGGGCTGAAGCTGGTGGTCGAGACGCTCATCTCCTCCCTCCGGCCAATCGGCAACATCGTCCTCATCTGCTGCGCCTTCTTCATCATCTTCGGCATCCTGGGAGTGCAGGTAGCCGCTCTGCCGTGCCCGGCAAGCCCACAGCGCAAGGTGGTGCCCGTCCGCCGCCCCTTTGCCAGCCATCCTCTCAACACCCCTGCGAGGCGGGCCAGGCCCACGTCGTCCTGTGAGTGCCAGGAAGGGCTGAGCTGTCCCCAAGCCTCGCAACCTTTCAAGGCGGAAAAACTGCGCCCTGGTTTCGGTGGGGCCAGGAGAAGAGGGCTGTCCGGGGACCTGGGGGCCACACCCACCCCCCAAACCACTGTGCCACACCAGCCCCTTCATGCAAAGAAGGAAGCACTTTTGCCCGCCCCGAATCTGCAGCCCCACATTCCCATGATATGGGGCATGATGCCCCAGTCCTGCTTCCCCGAAGAGAACAGTTTTCAGCGCATGTCGGGGGGGCTGGTGGGGGTGAGAGGCCAGGGAACTGTCCCAGCGGGTGACTGTCCCAGCCTTTTGCCATTAAAACCACCGTGTTGGCAAGGCCCTCGCATGTGGATGCTGGGAACCCACGGCTCGGGGTGCGGGGGGCTTTGCTCCCAGCCAGGAGGGTCTTGGAAGGCTTGCTCAACCCCCCGCGCCCGGCCTCAGAAAAGAGCCTGCGCCACCCTCCTTGGCCGCGTCCTGTGACGCCGACCGTGCCGCCTTTGCCACGGCCTGGGTCCCGAGTCCTGCACTTCCTCCCACGGAGCCGAGGAAAGGGGTCCCCGTCGCAGCCCCCCTCCCGGCCAGCCCCCCTCCCCCTGCTTTTACCCGCCTTCTCTCCTTGGAACCCCAGCTGTTCAAAGGCAAGTTCTACCACTGCGAGGGGCCCGACATCCGGAACGTCTCCACCAAGGCCGACTGCCAGAGCGCCCACTACAAATGGGTGCGACGCAAATACAACTTCGACAACCTGGGACAGGTGAGGCGCTCCAGAGGGGTCCTCCGGATCCAGCATCCCCGGCTTTCCTCCCGCAACCTGGTCGTCCGCTTTCCTCTGCCTCGCCAGCCGCTCATGGGAACTCGCCCGACCTTGGGCCGCAACTCCCATCAGGCCAAGGCAGCGTGGCCCGTGGATGACGGGGAACGTGGCTCAGCATGCCGAGAGCTTACCTGCTGCGCTTGCCCTCTGCTCGCGCCCAAGGCCTCTGAGCATGTGGAGTGTGCATAACTCCCACAGGGCACGGGCATCTGGAGGGAAGCATCGGAGGCTCTTCCCCAGCAGTGCCGCAGGGAGGCCGGTAGAATAAAGCCACCCTGCACTTTCCTGCACCGCCACCGTCACCTTCGTCGCTGCGTGGCATTTCTACCGCGCCTCCTGCACGGAGCCCCCGGCAGCCCGCGGGCGTCGTTGGGCTGGGGCACCGCAGGACCCGCGTGCCGGCTCCAGCTCCAGCCTCGTGGCACCGCCGCTCGTGGCCCGCTCACCGCCCTCCTCCGAAGGCGCAGCGGCCCCGACGCCTCCTTGCCACCTCTCTGCCCCGGCCTCTGCCCGTCGACGGGCCAGACCCGGCAAGCGGGGCCCGGCTTTCCCGGGGTGACGCAGCCTGAGCCTGCCTCTCGGGGCAGAAACCCGCCTGGGCCCTGTCCCTCCCAGGGGGGCCGTGTTGATGAACGGAGGGAGTCTGCTCTTTGCTCCGCAGGCACTGATGTCCTTGTTCGTCCTCTCCTCCAAAGACGGCTGGGTGAACATCATGTACGACGGGCTGGACGCAGTGGGCATCGACCAGCAGGTAGGCGCCCCGTCCCCGCCAGGCTCCCGGGGGGAAGCATCCCGGGCGAGAGGGCAGGCTGGCGGGGCGCGCGAGTCCGGGGCTGGCTCCCGCTCACATCTCTCGCCCTTCCCTCTCCGCCCGCCCTCCTCCACCGCCAGCCCAGCCAGAACCACAACCCGTGGATGCTGCTGTACTTCATCTCCTTCCTGCTCATCGTCAGCTTCTTTGTGCTCAACATGTTCGTCGGTGTGGTGGTGGAGAACTTCCACAAGTGCCGGCAGCACCAGGAGGCCGAGGAGGCCCGCCGGCGGGAGGAGAAGCGGCTGCGGCGGCTGGAGAAAAAGCGCAGGAGTAAGGCGGTATACGTGTCTGGTCGGTAGACAGCGGTACAGATCCAAATCCTTTGAGCCTTGCCTGCTTCCCAAGCAAGACTTTGCTTTCCGGGGTCCTCCGAGTTCTGGTTGGCTTTGTTTTGTCCATGGGCGGAAGGAGGATTTTTTGGTTTCCCTCATTTCACCCTTTGGAGATGCTTTAAGAGTCAGAAGCGACCGCTCGCCAGGCCTACAATCCTCGCCCGAGCCCAGCTTTAGAACTTATGCTGTGAAAATAGTCACAGTGCCCCTGAGCAGATGCAGAGTGCAAATCCTTCACCCAGCAAGGAAGATCCACAGGAGGAATTCTCCATCATTCCTCTATTCCTTGATGCAGCGTTGGAGGTTAGAGCGCCGTGATTGTCACCGTTGAGGTAGACAAGATACGGCAATGATTCGAAATTGACCAGGGTAATTTCCAGCTCCACTCCCAGAACAGGGCACTGGGACGGGCAGTTTGGCTCGGCTCCAGGAGGGTCAGTCAGTGAATAGATACAGCGGAGCCAGGTTTAGTCCTGAGAAATACCTGGACACGAGAAGGCTGCGTGTAAACTCATCCAAACTTGTCAGAGGAAGCGTAGAAATGTAGAAATGAGGCCCAGCCTGAGAGAAGAGTCTCCTCATGCCGAGGGTGGAGGGCGGCCGGGAGTAGAAAGGTACTGATCCTGTTCAGTCCGTTCACCTGCGTTTCGGACCCTCCGCAACCTCCATTCTGCGTCCCGCTCGCTGATGGAACCGGGGGTGAGGAGGGGTCAGGAGTGCGTGAGGTGGTTGCTTCCCTGCTCTAACGTGCATTTGTGCGAATGCGTCTTCACGCTCGTGCTAATTAGTGCAAAAGCGAATGTGCAGAAATGCGGCCTCTCCCAAGAAAGGGACCAGGGAGTCCGTGCAACTCAGCAAAAGCTGGGCTTCTGCAGAGCCTGCCAGTCGGTATCGCAGGAGGCGGAACTCACCTGCCACCCCTGCGAGGTCTCCAGCATCCCCAGGCAGGGAATCCGCTCCAGTCCGGTCCCTACGGAGCCAGAGGCCGCCTGGGGAGGCAGTGCCTCCCCGATGAACGAACTCTGGCGGAGAGCGAGGCCGTGCGTGTTTCTGGGGATGCAGGAGGCACATTTCTGAGGGCAGGAGCTGTGAGGCTGCCTCGCATCGCTGGCAGGTTCCCCCGAGCATTGCCGCGGGTGCCGTCTTGGATGCCCAGCATCCTCTGTGGCTTCGCCACCCACCCATCACCTGGTCTCGCCCTGTGCCGGAAGGCAACTCCCCATGGCCCTTGCCGTCCCCTGGTCCTTAAAGCATCGCCAACGTTTCGGCAGGCCCAGCGGTGGGGTTCCCCACCACCATCTTATCTGCATTTGTATGGGATTCTAAACTCGAGCGAGTGGCCGTCATTCCATCGGGGTCTCGGCGCATGGTCCCCGCATGCCACTGACTTGCTGCATGAGGGGGATAACGCAGCGGGGGGGGGAGCCTTGGGGGCAGAGTGCCCCCCGGATGGAGTCCATTAGAAGAGATGCTTCTGCCGGCACCCCAGAGGGCGCTCCTAGGCCGAACTGCCTCCGGTCGACCGTCGGGGCCGAGCAACAGCAGCCCCGCTCCTCCCCTTCTTCCCCTCCGGCCAGACAGGAAAATCGAAGGCCGCACTGCCTGCAGCCGGGCTCACCGTTGAGGCACGTCAGGGGTGTGCAGGGTGGGGAAGGACCATCGTCCAGTGGAGGGCATCGTCCCCAGCCCTGCTCCCCGGCGCCCTCCAGGAACTGGCTGGGGGCCAGAAGGGGGGGTGCCAAAGTGTGGGGCCGTTTTCCCTCTCAGGAAAGGCTTGGGACCGAGATCCGCGGGCATCCCATGGACCGGGAGACTGGCTTGATCTGTGTGCGCCAGTTGCTGGGGAACACGGGTGGCAGCGTGCCGTGGCACATGTGCTTGAGAGTTCCCTGTGGGCAGCTGGATGGCCACTGTGTGAACAGAAAGATGCACCCAGAGTCTCACCCAACAGAAATATAAGAGGGCTCTGCCTCTCCTCTTATATTTCTGCCAAGCGAAGTGGTGCTCGGGGCAGCTTTTCCTCATAAGTAAAACCTGATTAAACAATCATCAAAGCAATCCATTAAAAGCGAGCAATGGCGGAATGCAACTCCCGTTTCTCGGGATGCTGAGGCCGGCTTTGCAGCTTCAGCACAGCAGATGTTTGGCACAGACCCAGCTGCAAACCTCCACTTCGCAACCCGGCCCTGTCCTTGACGAGACCTTGGAACTGCGCTGCCATGTAGCGAGAGCTATTTTCAGCTTCCCTTTTTCCAAGAAACAAACAAACCAGCCTGCAATTCCCAGGATCATTTGAAGAAGTCAACCCAGACTTAGCAAACCGGAGCAAGTCAGTGGGCAGCCGAGCCGTCCCCACCGGGGCTCACGTGCTTCTCCCAGTTCCTGCCCCTTGGGCCTGTTCCCACCAGCAGCTAAGCCAGTCTCAGCCTTTCTGAAGTTTCCTTTATAAGCCTCTCGGGATCTGCCCTGCCCTCCTGCCAGGACGAGGGCCTGAAGGTGGCCGTGAGCTGAGCTCCAGGTTCGCTGCCTGAGGACTGGCTTCTCGCGTTTCTTGACGCTTAAAAGATGGCAGACTCCGAAGCCCAAGATGCAGCTGACCATCCGTGGCTGCCTTGTGGCTGGTCCGGGGCGTGCGTGGCTGTTCCTGAGGCCAGCACCGTGTCTGTGTGGCCACCCGGGCGCATCTGTGCACTCAGAGTCCCACAGGGCCTCCGGTCCCAAACGCTCGTCTCCGTCTGCGCACACCCGTCACCCAGCCGGTTCCACCGAAGCGGCACCTGGGCGCTGCAGAGAGGGCAGCCTGCCAGGGCATCGGGGTGCGGGAGCGGCTCCCGAGCCCACATGCTTTCCCGCAAAGACGTAAACCACGTCTCCGGATGACGGGCCACCGGTGGCTTCCAGCCCCAGTGGGTGGAGGGTCCCCCCAGTATTCATGGCGGGACACACCAGTTGCTGGGGAACATGGTCGGGAAGCGGGGCTTGCCTCGTGGCCTGCCTTTGGGTTCCCCGTGGACAGCTGGTTGGCCACTGCGTGAGTAGAGCGCCGGGCTGGACGGCCCCCCCCCCCCGTGCCGTTGGTGCTTCCGTGTCGCTAGCCGTCTGCGCACAGCCTTTCCGTGGGCAGCGAGGAGGCGCTCACGGCTCCCAGCCCCCCCACCTGCTGCCCCACAGCTCCAGCCCAGCCCCTCAGGCCGAGGGAGGGAGAAACGTGTCCCAAAGCACGCGGGGCCCCGACTCGTCCCGTGCGCGCCTGGGCAACCGCTTGTGCGTTGGCGTCAGTGAGACCCTGCCTCGATTCCACATCGCCATAACCCGCAGCAGAGCTGCTCCCGCCCTCCTGCAGCCACCGCCCCCCCCCGCCCCTCACCATGGCGTGTCTGTCCACCCCTCCCACCGTGCATGGGCCGGCATCTCTTCTAATGGGCATTGCATGCGTGGGGGGCGAGGCATGACTGCGTGCTGCATGCGACTGCCAGCGTGCTCCGGTCGCTACTGTGTGTGTGTCTCCCGGTGGGAAGGTCTTCTCCGTCTTCTCTCTGCCCCTCTGGAGACATTCAAGAGCTTCCCCTTGCTCCGCATTCTCAGCCCACTCCTGCCCCAGCCTCATCATCCCTCTGGAACCGCACGGATCCACCAGAGGCTCTCGGGCGCCTTTTCTGGGAGCCCATCGGAGGCTCCTCCCTGGGATGGCTGACGCTCAGAGACCAGCACCAGCATCCCCACTGCCCCGGTCCTTCCGCCTTGGATGCTTCGTGGAGCAACGCCGTCCCAGCACCACGATCTTGCCCTTCCTCTTACTTACATAAACGTGCAGAGCCCCCCTCCGTGATGCGTGAGCGGTAGGGTTAGCCATGGTCGAGGAATTTAGGGATTCGGGACCCTCAAGACGCAGGAACCGTTCTGGCTTTTGGTGCCTTTTAAACCGGGAGTGGGCCAACTGATGGAGGAAAGCTGGACCGAGGGAGGCGTAATCCTTCCCGCAGAGCCAAGCTGAGCATCTCTGCCGCACCTGCAAACCGGGTTGCCCAGCACCCTTCATAGCCTACGATCCACACACGACTCCTCGGGCAGCCCCCGGAAAACCCCCTGGGGATCTCCATGGCTTTGCAAGACAAGTTCAAGGAGGTACATGCCTTGAGAGAATCCTGCCCGGTCACATGATTTCCTTCCCAAATCGGGCAGGGGGGCTGCCACTGATGCCGTGCCAATTTCAGTAGGGAAGGGGGGCTGCCGGTGGGTCTGAGGGGGCTCTGCGGCCCCCCAGCCCCTGGAACTAGCCCAGGTACTTTCAGCAAGACACCCTCAGTGGACCCCTCCCTTAGGAAGTCGCGATTCCCACCACCTCCTTGCCTGGGGGACGATTCCCTGCAGCTTGTGCCAGCCTGGCCGGGTTTGGGACGTGACCAGCCTAAGAGTGTGCTAGAGAAATGCCCCTTCGCACCCGGGGACGGGTGCAGCCACGACTCGTTTGCTTGTGCGTGGAGAAGGCTCCCCCAGGGGCTGCACTTGGGGGCCCCCAGCTTCCGTTGTCATTCATTCCCTGTCCGGTGTGGCTGGCACACAACTCTGACCCCGCAGCGCATCCCCAAAGAGGCGCTTCACCTGTCCGCGCATGCGGTCGCAAGAGACGGGGGCACGTGGCTGCCCTCACGGGGAGCCTGGCCGGGGGAGGCTGCTGACCGCGGCCCCTCCGTGGTGCTCTTTCCGCAGAAGCCCAGCGGAGACCGTACTATGCCGATTACTCACCGGCACGGAAGTACATCCACACGCTCTGCACAAGCCATTACCTGGACCTCTTCATCACCTTCATCATCGGGGTTAATGTCATCACCATGTCAGTGGAACATTTCAACCAGCCCAAGGTACAGGCAACGCTCCATCCTCACAGGGGTCCCGGGAAGCATCCGCCGTGCCGACAGAAAGTTCCACCTCAGGCCTTAGCGTCCCCAGCTAAGCGAGGGGGCAGGCGGCAGACCTAGGGAAGCGCTCCCATGGCTGGCTGGCTGGCTGGCCGCCATCAGTCAGGGGACAGGTCCTGCCCTGGAGGGGCCGAATTCCCGGAATGAAGCAAGGCATGGGACCCTCCTGGCTTTATTCCGTCAGATGAAGCTTTTACCACTACACTGTGCGAAAAAGCTTCCGCAGGTGTCTTTGGGCCGCCGTGTGATGCTTCATGCCGAAGGCCCGGCCCGCTCAGATGCTTCGGGGCGGTGCTGGGGGGCGGGGGGCCTTTCTTCTCTCGGGGGACGCCTCTGTCACACGACGCAGAGACTTGGGGGCGCATTGGTGGGGGGCGGGGGTGGCGAGAGTCAGAAGCGAGAAGGGGCTGCAGAGCCGTCGACCCTGTGGCTCGAGGGGGGTCTGGGGGGGGGGGAGCCGCTGCCCTGACACGCACCGTTTGTGGCTCACAGTCCCTGGACGAGGTGCTGAAGTACTGCAATTATGTGTTCACCATCGTCTTTGTGTTCGAAGCCATGTTGAAGCTGGTGGCCTTTGGATTCCGGAGGTTCTTCAAAGACAGGTAAGGCAGGGGCCACGCGGCTTGGGGGCCAGAGGAGACCCTCCGTCACGTCCTCTCCCAAGGGGTGGCAGGTGGCAGGTGGCGGGGTGGGAAGGAGGGCCTCCTCACCCGACTCGGGCTGCTTAGAATGATAAGACAGGTGGGTGGGTGGGTGGGTGGGAGGGAGGGAGGGAGGAAGGAAGGAAGGAAGGAAGGAAGGAAGGAAGGAAGGAAGGAAGGATCCGAGTCCCACTTCTTGGGAAGGGGGTCCCACGGAGCTCAGGGAACCCCGTTGCCGCTCCCCCCGTCCCTCAGGTGGAACCAGCTGGACCTGGCCATCGTCTTGCTTTCCATCATGGGCATCACCTTGGAGGAGATCGAGATGAACGCCGCGCTTCCCATCAACCCCACCATCATCCGCATCATGCGGGTGCTCAGAATCGCCAGAGGTGAGGCGGGGGCGGGGGGCGGCCCAGGGCCGGTGGAAGCGGGGGGTCCGTCATCACGCCCCTCCCTGCCCTCCTGCTTGTTTCGGGCCGCACTCCGTGGCCCTGCGTTCTTTTCAATCCTCCCTTCCTTTCTGTGTTTTAACCGTTCGGTGGCATGTGAGACTTTTAACCATTTGCAGGCCTCCCAGGGAACTTTGCTCATTGAGTAGATTAGCCACGTGTGTAAGAAGTCTGCACATCAGCAGACCCATTGGGCTGAATGGGCCCTGCCCGAGGCGGCTGCGCACCGCAGAGAGCGCGGCTGAAGGTCAAACGCTGCCCTCCCCGCAGGTTCCAGGGAGCTTAAGTGCAAAGCACAAAAGCAACAGCTCTCCGCCATATTGATTCTTCAGAGACGCATCTTTAGAGGTAGACTTCTCCTGCTGCTGGAGGTTCCATATCCCACTGACTCGACTGTGCTTTCCTCCTAGTGCTGAAGCTGCTCAAAATGGCCACGGGGATGCGGGCATTGCTGGACACGGTGGTGCAGGCCCTGCCCCAGGTGAGTGCGGAGTCTCGCTCCACCAGAACAGAGACGCCTTGAGTCTTTCTTCCGGGCATTTATTTATATATGTTTATTTTAAAATTTATAGAGCACTGATTAACCCAGCTGCGCTCTCTGCTTTGGTTTTTATGGCATCTTGTTTTGACAAGCAAGAAAAAAACCCTAAACATTGTTTTCTAAAATTATATGCAGGGTCCCTCCATCAACACAGAATCCTATAAGAATGATTTCATTCTTACCTCTTTCCTTTCCCTCGTGCGTTGTGGGTTCGTTTGTTTCTTAATCGGTGTGTGTCTCCTTGCATTTTCCAAAGAAAACCAGCCATTTTCCAAAGATGCTGCATTTTCTCGGCTGCATCTAGGTTCAAGTTTCTGTCGGATGAATCCAAATATGGATTCAATATGCAATATGGAGCAGTGTAGGAATCGTGCCAACAAGCAAACAAATAAATAAATAAATTTCCCCAATAATTTCACATTATTTTAACGGAGCCCCTGAGTGAATTCATAAGAAAGGTGCCTATCAGAAAGAGCCAAGGCCAAACGCGAAGCCCCCGTGGAGCACCCATGAAGGAGAGGCGAAAGAGAGACCCCTTCCGTTGGGGAACAGATGTTTCTGCAGCAAGAAACATGTGGAGAACTCCGGGTTCCCTGGTTCCCTCCCCAGCAGGATGGGACTAAGCCTTTGCCGCTGTCGGGGGGCAGAAACTCCCCAAACATCTGCCGGAAGGGAGGAAACGAGCCGCCCACCGGCTCCTGTGGGAGGAGGGCTGGGTGGCTGGCCAGCAAAATGGCTATGCATTATATTATTATCTAATATAATAATATTATATTATATTATTATCTAATATAATATATTATGTTATATAATAATATAATATAATATAATAATATTATCTAATATAATATTATATATTATATTATTATATTGTCCAATTGTTAATCCGCCCCAAAACCACAGTCTGGAATATTTTTACATAAATAAAATGCGTACACGCCAAGGACAAGGCCTTTCCCGCGTTGGCCCCGGGTCACTAGAATGCAGCCTGCTCCAGACAGCCCGTCACCCCTGCGACCCATATGACCTCTGGCTGGGGATGATGGGTGCGTGCAGTGGGCACCTCGGGAGGGCGCCCAGTGGAAGGGGCTGCTGTGGGGGCAGGCACGCAAATGCCCCCCGGCCGGGGCTTCCCCGTGGTGGCCCCCAGCCCCCCGGCTCAGGCGCAGCGCTCTTCCTTCCCAGGTGGGGAACCTCGGCCTCCTCTTCATGCTCCTCTTTTTCATCTACGCCGCCCTCGGAGTGGAGTTATTTGGGAAGCTGGGTGAGTGACCGTCCAGCCCGGGGAGGGAAAATGGTAGCCCTCCCGACCCCCCCCCCCCAAGTAAGCTAGCTGTGGCCGACAGGAGCAGCAAGACAGGGTATTGGGGTGGGGGGCAGAAGTCCCCTCCAGAAGGCCTGGAGCAGGGCTGGGTGGAAGGCAGGTGCCCAGGTGCCCCGGCTGTCCCGGCTTCTGGCCATGTGGGAGGGCTCCTGGGAGGGGACGATCTGCCCTCTGCCGCCCCCCCCCCCCCCCCCCGGGGGAAAAAACCCCCCCCCATCCCCCGGGCCCGGGGGGGGGGGCGGGGCGCCCCCCCCCCCCCCCCCCCCCCCGCCAGAGGATGAATAGCCCACACCTTAACCCGGGACAGTGGGGGCAGCGACGGGGCTCCTCCCCAGCCGGGCTCTGCTGAGCTCGAGTCTCCCCCGCCCCCAGACTGCAGCGAGGACAACCCTTGCGAAGGCCTGAGCCGCCACGCGACCTTCAGCAACTTCGGCATGGCCTTCCTCACCCTCTTCAGGGTCTCCACCGGCGACAACTGGAACGGCATCATGAAGGTGAGGCGGGCGGCTCCTCTCGCCGCGGTGGCGCCTGCGGGCGGCGGGCGGCTCCTCCACCGGACCCCCGAGTGCTGGGCCCCCCCCCGGGCCCTTCCGGCCCGGCCCCGGCGCCCCCTGATCCTCTCCCCGTTGCCTCCCGCAGGACACGCTCCGGGAGTGCCGCCGCGACGACAAGCACTGCCTCAGCTACCTGCCCGTCATCTCCCCGGTCTACTTCGTCACCTTCGTCCTCATCGCCCAGTTCGTCCTGGTCAACGTGGTGGTCGCCGTCCTGATGAAGCACCTGGAGGAGAGCAACAAGGAGGCCAAGGAGGACGCCGAGATGGACGCCGAGATCGAGCGGGAGATGTCCAGGGGGGTGGGCAGCCCCCCGCGAGCCCCCGGGGGCGGCCCCTGCGCCTCCCAGCCCGGGTCGCCGCTGCTGGTCAAGCACCACGCGCTGGTAAAGACCGGAAATGGATGGGCCCTGGGCGTGGGCAAGACCACCAAGCCCCCTCCCTCCGTCCCCGAGCACCCTTCCTTCCAGCGGATTTTAGAAAGTTACAATGGCAAAGATTGTCTGTGGTTTCGCTCACGGTGAAAGGAACCCTCTGGGGGGGGGGTCCCACCTGCTTCTCTCCACCGCCCCCTTCAGTGTTGGTCTAGGAAGGGGGCCTGGGCTTGCTTCTTCCCTCTGCCCTCCGCATCCCTTTCTCCTCTAGTGTCCTGGTGCTCAGATTGCGAGCCAGCAAACAGGGGCTCTCCCGCTCGCTCCCAGCTCTGCCCCGGGAGCCCCTTTCGCGCCAAGCGGGCAAGGCTGCTCCCGGCGAAGGCACGACGGTGGAGGGGACGGAGCGGCCGCATGGGCCCGCTGCGGCGCGCTGCCCGGCATTACCCCCGCCCCCCAAATGCTGGACGCTCACTGCCGCGGGAGACTGACCCAGAACGGTGAAGCAGAGCGGTGCCCCCTTTGCCCCCCCCCCCCGCCCCCAGCCGGGCCTGGACTGTAGGCGCCGGTGGAGCAGTTGAGGTTCCTTGTGTACTTGGTCGTTTTCACGTGCCGCAAGCCGTCTCTGGTTCAGGGCAGCCCTGGAGTGAACGCTTCCCAACCTGCCCCGGTCCGTCGCAGCCCCGCTGAGCTCGTGGGGACCTCCGTCCACTGGCGGTGGAGCGCTTCTGATCCCATCCCTGCTCTGGGGGGCTCGCCTGGCCACCCGGCCCAACGTCGCGCATGCAGGTGCAGGGCCGAGCGGGGTCTGGGGCCTGGGGTGCCCATTTCTGGCCCTCACGCCCATCTGCCCCCAGCCGGGGCTCTGCAGATGTGTTGGACTGATGGGAGTTCTAGTCCAACATATGCGGAGAGTACCATGTGGGTAAAAGCTTCTGTAACCATTAGACCACACTGCTTCGCCCACGTAATGGGAGAGCTAGGCATGTGCCACGTGGGCCAAGAGCCTGTGAGGTTGCACAGGCCGGGAGAGGCCGACCGTCTGCAGGGGCCCCGAGGCCCACGGCTGGGGGAAGGGGTCCCCCGTGGCGCTGCCCAGTCTTTCCCGGCCACGTCGCCAGTGGCGCCACCGGGCACAGCCCCGCGTGCTCCACCTCGCCCCGCCTCGCCCCCTCCCGGCTCCGGGACGCCCCTCGGACCCAGACGCAGCCGCCCGGCCCCGCAGCGCCTCCGGCCCGGCCACTGACCGCTCGTGCCTCCCTGGTTTTGTCCCCGAAGGACGCCCTGAGCTGTGGGAGCATTTCCCTGGCCGTCCCCGGCTTAGTCTCCCGCCGGAGAGGCCCAGGTGACTGCGTGGAACGTGCCGCAGCCGCTTCTCCCTGCCAGTATGCCTCCGTGCGGCACGGTGCGGCTCGGCGGTGGTGGTGTGGCCCCTCCACGGGCAGCGTGCGCCTCCCCTCGCTCGCGCTCTCTCGCTCGCGCTCTCTGGAAACGGTGCGCCCGCCGGCTCCTTGTCCTCCTCCACACCTGAGCGACGGCACTTTCGGCACCTCACAGGTGCGTCCGATCACGCCGTGTGGCCATAAGCAAGCCTGCAGCCAGAGAAGCCAGAACACACCATGCGCCCGGAGCGCCCACCTGGGCAGCCCTTCCTGCCCTGCCCTGCCCTGCACGGAGTTGGCACTGGGCCGAGCACCTGCCTCTCGCCCCGCCTGGGGGTTAGGGGGCCCTTTAACCAGGGAGGTGTCTCTGGAGCAGGTTAGATCCATTTGTACGGCTCCCGGCCCCTCCAGGAGCACTGCCAGCAAGCACCCCCTGAGCAGGGCCTCACCCCCTTTCCTAAGGGGGGGCGAGCACCCCCTCCTCCTTCCCATGGCTCGCCAGTGGGGCATTCACTCCCGAGGCAAAAGGACCTCTCCACGGGCATTCCCTGTGGACAAGGACCTCCTTTTCTGGCCTCGATCCGCAGACTCCCTCTTGAATTGGACGGCCCCATTTCTCAGAGACCAGACATGCTCCCCTCACCCCCTTTCCCAGAGCTTGCCTAATCGTCCCCTTTATTCCCTCCAGTATCAGGGGCCACACCAGTGCTGGGGAGCACTGGTTTCTTTCTGGAATTCTCCTCTGCTCCTGGGAGCAGCACAGAAGTTGGGCCAAGGTTCGTCCTGGATCCAGGGGGCTCCGCTCCCCTGCCCCAGACTCCCCTGAGCAGTGACTGCCCCTCCTTGCACGGGTGGGCATTTCAGCGGCTCGCACAGCTCCCGGCCCTGAAGCCGGGGGCTCAGCGGTCCTGCTTTCTCCGCGTGGCCTCTTGCCATGCCAGGCCGTCGCCCACACAATGCTTTCCAGAAGGGCAAAGCACATCTGTTCGGAGAAGGGCTCCTTAAGTGCTGGCCATCTGGAAAGAGAGCCTCAATTCGCTCCAGAGAGAAAGCGCGGACAAGATGCCGGCTTGGAGATGAGGGGAGAGTGACATACGCATCCTGGGGGACCCCCGGAGGAGGACGGCCCACGCCGCGTCCCTGGGCTGGCAGCCTGTTAACCCTGCCGGCAAAACAGGAACGGAATGACCTTGTTAAGCTAGGAGGGAGTGGAGAACCGGAATGGAAAATCCATTTTGGGCACAAAAATCAGGAGAGAGTCTGTCTGCATTACAGCGTTTTGCTGATTTCTAATTTATTTATGAGCTAGCTTTACTCTTTCGGGAAACAGGCGAAGGGGCTAGCCATGCCAGGTCCGTGGTGGGACAGCGAAGCTGAAATGCCATCATGAGAAACAGCAAGAATTTGAAATGTGGCAGACGTCAAAATTTTGCAGCAGCGCCTGCTTAGTAAAAGGCCGCAGGAGCTCCCCCGGGGCGGTTTCTCGTGCCCCGCAGAAGGGAAGCAGGTGCGGACGGGGCAGGGCCGCTCCGAGACGGGCTGAGCCCCAACTGGTGGGCAAAAGCCGCACTCCGCTCGTGCCTGGCAACCAGGCAGGGTGGAAATTAGGATTCAGGCTCACCTGCTGGGCTTCGCGTTCCCCAGCTCTGTGTTATGGGATGTAGGAAGCAGGGTGAGAGAAGAGTGAGCCAGGCTGAGACCATGGGTGGAGGTGGGGGTGTTCGGGGAATAAGAACAGGACAAGGGCAAGAGCGAGAGAGGCAGCTTCGTGTTGGCTTCTGGTAGTGAGGAGCGAAGCTGGAAAGATCGGGAGTGAGGCCTCTGGGGCAGAAGGACAGATGGTGGGGGGTCTGGAGGAGAAGGAAGCCGTGGCTTGGCCTGCAGAGACTTGGGAAGCAGAGGGACTCCGAGCAAGATCGGAGCAGGACGGGGCAGGCAAAAGCCGCTTCACCTCCAGCCAGGGCAGCTTTCCCTTCGAAGGAAAGCAGGATTGTGCCCCTGCTGGTTGACTATCCCGAAGTGCTCAGGAGAGCTCAGAGGCGAGGGCTGGCAGGGCTGAGCCGGCTCCGAGCGGAGGGGGGGAATCGGCGACCGGCCCTCGGGCTGCACCGGTCCTTCCGTGCGCTCGGCCAACGCGGCCCTCGGGGCACACCCCTCCGGAGCCCTCTGCTGCGGCTCGCTTCTGGATGTCGCGCGGCCGGGGGGGTCCCGTGTGGCGCTGGGGTGCGGCCACACTCTCGGATCAGCCCGGCTGCCATCCGCTCCCACAACGCCAAGCTAGTTCGGCAGACGCCCCCACCGCCGTGGGAGGAGTGTCGGGCGACGTCCACATGAGGGACCTGCCTCTGCGGCCTCCTCCTCATCTAGTCCGCATTTCTCACTGCCCTGCAGGAAGTCACGGCCAGCCTGGGAGAGCCCCAGAACCTCCTGACGGTCCGCAAGATCTCAGTGGCCCGGATGCACTCCCTGCCCAATGACAGCTACATGTTCCGCCCCGTGATGCCGGCCAAAACCCCCTTCCCACTCCACGAAGTAGAGTTGGAGGCCTTCTCGTACAAGTCACCCAGAGGTAAAGCACCAGTGTGGGGACGTGGCCTGCTGGACTTTCACACACGCACAAACACACACGCACAGCTGCTGTCTTTACGGCGCACCCGATGCTACTGATCTCATCGGGGCGCATTATGTCAGAACCAAGATTCACCTGCTGCAGGGCTGCTTGGGAAAGTAAGGCGCTTTAAAAACAGCAAAACTCTTCACTGAAGACGTCAACACGACCCGAGGGTTAGGGATAGAAAAATGACGTGTCCCGGCTGGATTTGGATGGTTGCAATGTGCTTAGAATGGGCAGAAAGTATGAGCTGTGCAGAAAAAGCTGCTCAAGGACGGCTTTTTCAAAATCGCATTCTTTTCAATGGAACTTTGCCCCTATTTTAGGGTTAGGGGTGTGCACCAGGGTAGGGTTAGGGTTAGAAAAACGAGGTGTCCTGGCAGGGTTTTGATGGTTGGAATGTGTTTAGAAAGGGCAGAAAGGATGAGCTGTGCAGAAAAACCTACTCAAGGGGGGCTTTTTCAAAATCGCATTGTTTTCAATGGAACTTTACCCCAATACCACGGTTACGGGTGTGCACCAGGGTAGGGTTAGGGTTAGAAAAACGAGGCGTCCTGGCAGGGTTTTGATGGTTGGAATGTGTTTAGAAAGGGCAGTAAGGATGAGCTGTGCAGAAAATCCTACTCAAGGGGGGCGTTTTCAAAATCGCATTATTTTCAATGGAACTTTACCCCTATTTTAGGGTTAGGGATGTGCACCAGGGTAGGGTTAGGGTTAGAAAAACGAGGCGTCCTGGCAGGGTTTTGATGGTTGGAATGTGTTTAGAATGGGCAGAAAGGATGAGCTGTGCAGAAA
>NW_025335684.1:1439054-1478927 GCF_004798865.1 Varanus komodoensis
TTTTCAATGGAACTTTACCCCTATACTAGGGTTAGGGGTGTGCACCATGGTAAGGTTAGGGTTAGAAAAACGAGGTGTCCTGGCAGGGTTTTGATGGTTGGAATGTGTTTAGAATGGGCAGAAAGGATGAGCTGTGCAGAAAAAGCTCCTCAAGGGGGGCTTTTTCAAAATCGCATTATTTTCAATGGAAATTTACCCCTATTTTAGGGTTAGGGGTGTGCACCAGGGTAGGGTTAGGGTTAGAAAAACGAGGCATCCTGGCAGGGTTTTGATGGTTGGAATGTGTTTAGAATGGGCAGAAAGGATGAGCTGTGCAGAAAAACCTACTCAAGGGGGGCTTTTTCAAAATCGCATTATTTTCAATGGAACTTTACCCCTATACTAGGGTTAGGGGTGTGCACCATGGTAAGGTTAGGGTTAGAAAAACGAGGTGTCCTGGCAGGGTTTTGATGGTTGGCATGTGTTTAGAATGGGCAGAAAGGATGAGCTGGGCAGAAAATCTCCTCAGGGAAGGCTTTTTCAAAATCGCCCTCTTTTCAGGGGAACTTTAGCCCTATATAATGGTTAGGGGTGTGCGCCAGGGTAGGGTCAGGCCAGTGGTGGCGAACCTATGGCCCGTGTGCCGCAGTGGCCCCAGCATCGCCGCAGCAGCGAGCATCATATAACAGCACACACAGGGGCCATGCAGATGCTCGGTAAGAATTGTTTGTGTGTATTTGCTTGGACTGGCTGTGAGGTGTTTTTTTCTAAACTAAAACCTCCATTTTCAGGTTTTATCGCAGTGTTGGCACTGTGTGATATGCAAGTGGGTTTTGGGTTGCCGTTTGGCCCGTGGTCTCTGAAAGTTTTGCCATCACAGCAGTTCCGACACTGGGACACTGGGGCAAAACCAGTTCCCTTCTACACACCCAATTCAGGGAACGGAATAGACCGGGAGCCGCACCTGGGCTGCCGCGCACCGCAGACTGTCGGCTTCTTGGACGGCTCCGTTGCGTGGAGCCTCCCGGGATCCTCCCTCGGTGAATGACACGCTCTCTCTGCTTCCCAGGATCCATCACCTCCATCCGTTCCCAGCCCGTGGGGCCGAGCTCCTCCCTGAGGGTCCCGCGGGAGCCTCTGTGCCCAACAACCCCCCTTCCCCGTCACGACGGCATCGGCCCACGGAAGCTCCTGCCGCCACGTGCCGCGTCGCGATCGCCCAGCCTGACCCGGCTGCTGTGCAGACAGGTAGGACGCCTCCTCTGTCCTTGGCCGGCTCAAAGCCGCGGGGCGAGCCGATTCGGGGCAGCCCCCCGGGCTCCCTGCTAGCAAGCCGGAGGTCTCGAGCGGCGCTGGGCCCCCTGATGCAAGCCCACCCTTCCGGCACCTCTGAGGACGGCCCAAGCCCCGCCAACGGGTCTGAGCTCACATGCGGCCCGTGCTCGGAGGGAGGCAGGCACATGGGTCAGAGATCCGCAGCCCCAGGCCCACGGCAGGGAGGTTTTCCTGGCCACGTCTCCTCCCCCCAGAGCGCAGGACACAGAGTGATGGGCTCGAGTTCCAGGAAGCAGATCTTGGCTGGCGATTGGGAAGACCTTCCTGACTGCAGGAGCGATTCCAGTTAAACCCCAGGCCTAGGGAGGTGGGGGGCTCTCCCAGACGCAGCTGGACAGCCACCTGAGAGGGGTGGTTTCTCTGGGGGCCCTGCACTGGGCAGGGGGGCAGTCCCAGTGGCCCCCTGGCCCTTCCAGCCCTGCCGTTCTTTGATCCTGCTGTCCGCTTCAGGGGCATGGAAGAGGTCAAGCGGCCGCGGGGCGGGGGCCTCGCGACCCCAGGTCCCATCAGCTCTGTTTGCAGCCCAGAAACGCCCGTTCTCTCCTCTCTCCGCCCCACAGGAGGCCTTCCGGAGGGACTCCCTGGACACTCCCGGGGCGGATTCGAAGGACAGCCTGCAAGCCGAGGCCTGCGAGAGCCGCCCCCCGAAGCAGCTCTCCCAGAGCACCCTGGGCCCGCCTGTGCGCCACGCAGCCCCCCTGTCCCTGCCCGGGACGCCGCCTCCCCCCCGCGCCTCGCCCCACCGGTCCTCCAGTGTCCGCGTCCGCCGGCACCCTCTCGCCTCCGGCAGGCCCCCCAGCCGCAGCAGCGACCCACAGGTCTCCCTCCTGGAGCCCTCCGACCCGGCTGATGAGGAGGTGAGCCACATCACCAGCTCGGCGGGGGGCTGGGCCGAGCGGTCCGGCGGGGGCGGCCCCGGCTCCCCCTTCGCCTCCCCCGGCCCCTCCCCGGCCCCGGCCCCGCTCAAGAACTGCAGCTCGACCAGCCTGGCGACCGGGGGCGGCCGCGAGGGGGACGCCAAGAGGCCGCACCGCGTGGACCCGCACGGGCTGCTGGCCAAGCCCAGCTGGGCGGATGACCAGTGGCGGCACTCCATCGAGATCTGCCCCTCCGCGCAGGAGGGCAGCCACGGCTTCTGCGCGCCGCCGGAGGAGAAGCGGCGGCTCGGCCCGCACGCCCAGGCCGAGGCCGAGTACCTCCACGGGGTGCGCCGGAAGAAGAAGATGAGCCCGCCGTGCATCTCCATAGACCCTCCCGTGGAGGACGAGGGCAGCGCCGCGACACGTACCAAAGCCTCCGAGAACAGCCTGCTGCGCAGAAGGACCCCTTCGTGCGACTTCCACAGGGACTCCCTGGAGCTTGCCGACACCCCGTCGGGAGAGCAGGCCCCCAAGACAGACCGCCGGGCGCCCCCCGCCTGCCGGGGGGAGCACTTGACAATCCCGAACTTCTCCTTCGAGCAGCCGGAAGCCGGCTCTGCCGGGCGGCTCTTGGAGGGCGGCCAGGCCGCCGCGCCCTCAGCAGACTCCTGGCACGAGGACGGCCCGGCCCTGGGGCCGCAGGAGACAGACCCCCTGAAGCCGCCGGACAACGGGCCCGAGCGGAGCCAGGAGGCCCCCAGTGGGGCGCGGAGCCCCCTGCGGAAGCACGGACTGGTCCCCGCGATCACAGCCACAGACGAGGACCCCGAGGAGCCGGCATAGCCTCCGAGGGGAAGGTCGCGAGCGAACGAAAGGGCTTTGCCACCCCGGTGGCTCCGAAGTAGGAACACGACCGAAACGTCACACCTCTGTGGCCGACGCTCCTCCCAAAACACTTGTCTCTCTCTTTAAGCGCTGTGAAGGTTTTGTTGTCGTCGTCGTTGTTTTCTATATAAAAAACGAAATCAAAGAGAAGCTGGTTTAAAAGCAGGAGCAAGGTTAGGGTAAGGAAAGGAGATGTGTTTTCCTTTCCAAGCGGCACAGGGAGTAGCTTTTCCGATTTTTCTTTTCCTGCCCCCCTCCCTTGGCGTGGCCTCGATCACATTGATTTGGGTTTCGGGCCTTTATTTTATCTTTTTTAAAGAAAACAAAATAGGATTTAAAGAAAAGAAACAAACCTTTTTTGACTTTTTTGAACGGCACCTTTTATTATTGCACGGAAAGTTGGTCACAGGAAGTGAAAGTGCCCAGTATATTGTCTGTATATCAGCAGTTATTATAAATAGAGAATAATGTATTTCAAAAAGGAAAAACTCACACACGCAAACAGAGCCACACTCACGCACACAACACGGCATTCACATTCACGCAAAAGTTCTTCTCATCATAATCCAGGTACGTTTATAGGCAGCAGTGGTCCCAATCCAGCTACAGTGCGAAGTCCCCCTGAAGCTAGCAGGAGACGCTGGCCTGGTCTGCGGAGCTCCGCCGCTTTCCACCTCACGAGCAGGCGACGCGTCTGGCCCTAGGAGTGAAGCCCGGCTGCCGAAACCCCCCAATTCGCGAGTGTACAGGATGTTGTCTGTATCGGAAACTTGCATGGCGCATACATCCTGTATGCGCCCACTCAGAATTGCATCCCATTAAGTTCTGCCCCGGCACATGGGAGTGAGTGTCACCACACTTACTCCCAAGTAAGCGTGCCTAAGACTGCAGTCACTTTAGCTGGATTGGGGAGTTTCTCCCACATTTGTCTTTCTTCCTTGCACTGACATCAGTTCTCAACTGGATGGTGTGTTGCTAGATTCTAAGTGGAAGCTTAACGCTCACCGTTCTCTTCAGTTTCGCACCAAATATATACCTTCCCTCCTTCCCTCCGTATAACCTCACTGGCTTCAGCTTCCGGCAAATGTTTTGGTGTCCTTCCAGCCCTTTCCTTTGCTTCAGCTCATTTCTTTGATGTCCTCACTATAGGAGACATAAAACCAAAATCACTACTGAATTGTAACTAGTGCAATAACAATCAGTTACTCATTCTTCCTCTGGGTACCAGGATCTGTCCTTTTATTTTTACTTCGCATATAATCAAGCAATGTTGGTTTTTCCCCCTTCTGTTTTCTTATGGAATTCAGGTTAAATGTTGCAATAAGTTGAACTTTAAATTGCACAATGAGGGCTGAACGTGAGAAAGATTTCTGAAGTTGACAGGAAAAAAACAAACAAAAAACAATAAATAGTAAATTATTTAATGCATGTTCTTTGGTTTGCCACACTCCGGAGTCGGTTCACTGTCTGGTGCAGAGGTTCTGCATGCCGCTTGCAAGCACCTGTTGTGTGTCTGTGACAGGGTACATGCTGAAGGAGGAGGAAAAGTTGGTGCATCTTTTTGGTACGATTCACGATGGACGGGAAGTGCCGAACACACACGGCACTGATTGGCTTGTGCCCGCATCTCCGCCAACACACCGGCTCCCCTGGCGCTGCCGTTACAACTGGGGAGCACATGAGAAGCATCGGTTCATTTTTTAAAGAGCGAACGTACAAGCAGAGGTAAATGGTTCAAAAACGCCGAGGCATCTGCAGGAGAACAAGACGGGAGCTGTGACGGCATTCGGCTTGATGGGATAAGACAAATGCCGGGCAAGCTGAGAAGTCGGGATAAGAGCTTGCCCTTGTACGGCGGGCCAAGAGACTGCAGCTGCTGATCAGTCCTAATCATGTTGCCTTGGAGGGCTTTTGGGGCCCAAGGGCCGTTCGTGCATTTGCAAACGATTGGATCGAATGCATTAATGACGGTTAAGGTCAAGCCGGACATGAATTCCCTGCCCATTCATTATACGGGGAGCCCCTCCCTCTCCAAGACACGCGAGGCGATGCGCACAGTTCTCTCCCCTCCCGGGTTCGCCTTTGCAACAGCCCTGCAAGGTCACCTTGCCGAGGTTCAGGTGCAGAGCTCAGCCGCAGCTGTCCTGGTCCTGATCCAGCTCTCCAATGGCTCCAGTACTGGAGGGAGTTTCTTCCTTGCTCCCTACGTGCTTTCCCAAATAAAGTGAGATCTCTCCGACCCAAACCTTCTACTTGTTGCAAAAGAGTGAACCGCCAAAAGCAGCGGCCAGGCGGCAGCGCTGGGAGCTCCGGAGCAGCACCTCACGGGGGCACCGGGCCTTCACCTGCACCGGAGGTGCAAAGGGGGTGCGAGGACACACGTGCAAAGCACACCCATGTTAGAGCATTGGGGGGAACGCGATCCTAGAAGTGCTAAACCCTGAGAAGTGTCGCATTCTGAGCACCGGGCCGGGATGCAAGAGACCTGGGTTCTAGTCCCCACTCAGCTGTGACACCCACTCTGACCCAGTCACGGCTGCCCAGCCTAGCCTACCCCACAGGGTGGTTGTGAAGACAGAACTGTGTAAGCTGCCTTGAGTTCGTTGCAGGAGAAAAGAGCGAGCTATAAGCATAAGAAGAAGAATGGCATCAATGCATCCATAAATGAGTCATTCACTAGAAATCCAGGACACTGAATGCGCAAGCAAGGAAAGCCGTGAGTCCGATCCAGAAGGTTCAGAAGCAAAGTACAAGCTTTACAGGCCCTTTATTGCTTCTGAGAATGGGTGCTGTAAAGGAGATGCATTTAAAAAGAAAACGAATTCGTAATAAAAACCCACAAGAAGAGAGCTTCTAGCTCGGAGCCATTAAGATGCATCTCGGCATTAAAAGCTTTCCTGGGCCGGATCGTAAGGATCGCGTCAATGCAGTTATTTATCCTAAAATGCTTGTGCAAATATTGAACACATTTTTTAGTATTCAGGCAGCCTTTGATTTTGTAATGATGAGAGATTAAAGGCTGCTTTTAATTTAATTAGGGCTGCCGTCTCGTTGGGGGAGGGGGTGTTGCGTGTTTTCCAGTGGATTTTCTTTTTTAAAAAAGAGAATTTTAAGCCACTGCAATCAGAAATTGAAACGCTATGCATTGAGTGCCCAAGGGATGTTTGGGGGGGAAAGGGATTAAGGGAGCCCATAGGAGCACCCCAAGTTAGTTCCGCTTTGCAGCCCTTGCAGCATCCCTTCTGTCCGCTGGCCCTCGAGGCGGTTACAGGGCGACAGGTGAACACATCAGGTCCATGCTCTTCTGGGGAGCATGGAAGGAATGAGGCGAGCCCACAAATGCTGCGGGGCACGTCCCCTTTTCCACTTCCCTGGCCAGCCAGGGAGCAGCACCGGCGAGGGAACCAGGAGGAGCCCTCAAAGCAGCGCACGCTGGAGCGAACGGGCGTGTTTTCCCCCAGCAGGAGGGGCAGCCGTGCTCCAGGTGAGCCAGAGCCCCTGCCGGCACGTGGAGCAGCCGAAAAATGAAGCAGCTCTGTGCACCTTGGGGGCTCTGTGAAAACCGGACCACCATCCCCCGTTGGATGCACAGATGTGCTGCTAATTAATCTCGGGAAGGCATAAGTCACGGTCTCCCACCGTGGGCTGCAGGAAAACGGCTAGCCAAGGCCAAGAAATGAAGGGAAGCCTTCTGAGAGGCCGAAGCGTCCCCTGGCAGGGAGGATCCCCCCCCAAGTTCAGGCACCCCAATGACCCCATCCAGCCCCCTCATCCTCTGCCGCCCCCTTCTCCTTTTGCCGTCGATCCTTCCCAGCATCAGACTCTTCTCCAGGGAGTCCTTCCCTCTCATTAGCTGGCCAAAGTGTGTGAGCTCCATCTTCAGGATCTGGCCTTCTACAGAGCAGGCAGGGCTGAATTGGGCCCCGTCCGTGGGGTTTCCATGGCAAGGGCACTGCAGCGGGTCACCGTTTCCCTCTCCAGTGGGTCACCTTTTGCCAGAGCTCTCTGCCATGGCCAGTCCGTCTTGGGTGCCCCTGCACGGCAGAGCTCAGAGCTCCATTGCGCTACGCAAGCCCCTACGCAAGGCAGTGATCCCTGAAGGGGACCCGAAGTGTAAGACCCACAACTTACCCCAAAGAGACATTTCCCTGGGGAGGAGGCCTCTTTCCTCTCTTTGCCCCTCCAACATTTTCCCAGAGGAAACTGATTCTTTGTGGGATGTCGGCATGAAGGGCCACCTATCCGGTGAGGCAAAGACCTTCTCCAGCATCCAATCCACTGTGGACTTGACAAGGACCGAATTCTAAGCATGCCTGGACAGGGAGAAGGCCCACGGCTTCCAACACCCTCCAGCCACTTTCCTCTGTCCCAACATGCGAATCGAAATGCATCCTACATTTCTCTTGACTTCAGCGTTTGCAACCTACTTTGCAAAAACCAGCTTGGCCAACGGACTGGTCAGCCAAGGGCCATTTGCAAAGCCAGCGCGAGCTGCTGGCCCAGCTTGCGAGTTCCCCGTTGCTGTTTTCATTCCGGCCACAGAAGAGACTTAAGAAGTAAAATGCGAAGGCACAACTAAGGAAGGATCCGTGTGGACTCTCTGGACTCTGGTGTCTCATGACGCAGCTTTCTGCGCTGGCTGCCTGGCCAGGGGTGCGGCTGCCGAGCGCAGGAACGAGTGGGCCCTGGGCCAACTTGTCTTCATCAGTCGAACGTCCGGCCACCGTGCTCTGCTTGCCAGCACCTCTCCCTTCCCCGGGCTTCTTCTACGTGCAAGTTGCCCACAGCAGTGCAAGAGTGTGCTTGGGCCAAGGGTCTGCAGCAGCCAACGCTCCGCACTCGGCCCCTCAGAAGCGCCAGGGCCGTTCTTCCCCGTGCCCAGAGCCGCGTTCTCCATTCATCCCCCTCCTTTTTCCAGAGGATTAATTGAACGTCCCTGAACGGCAACATCCACCTGTCAAGCATCTTGCCTTTGATGCCGGGATGAATCATTCATTAACAAACAGCAAGGACAGATGGTGCAAACCGTCTCCAGATCCAATTGTTCCAGGGAGGGGCAAGAGTTCAGACACCAACAAATAGGCCCCTCTCCTTTTTTCTGCTGCAAGAATTAGGATTGATACGGCTCACTTTCCTCTGGAGAAGCCTTTGATTTATGCCCATTACACCAGGCATAAACGGGGTGGAGGGAAAGGGAGGGACTGACGGTTTTCAACCTTGGCCAAGAGGAATTGTGCTATCATCCACCCAGGCAGGCAGAACGGGCTGATGGCTCATTAAAGGCTGAGCTGCAGCTCCTTTTATTCAGAAGCGCAATCACCCACACTAAAAATAACAAAGAGCAACACATTGGTCCACAAAGGGAAAGAATCCCAAATCTAGTTGGGCACCAAGAAAAATTCTGCAGAACAATGCACGCTTCCACCGTCTCTGGAACGCCTGATCAGGCCAGGCGGTCCAAACAGCAAGCGATGGAGAAAGAAGCAGAAACTTCTGAGAAGGTGGCCGTGGAGTCCGCCGTTCCCCCGGCCTAGGCTCAGGACGGAGCTCTGCAGACTCAGTCAGGTAGTGCCGGGGTGCCGATGGTTCCCCGGCTCCATCCCAGGTTCCCTCACATATGAGATGAAGCAGCTTCAGCGCTGCTCTTGGAGAACCAAACCGTGGCCCTCACGCTCCGTGACAGGGCAGAGGCAGTCGCCCCCAGCGAGCCCCTTCTAAAAGGCCACCGCCATCTGCTGGATCCCGGGCTGGACAGAAATGCTAGATGGAGAGCCCCTCAGCTGCAGCACTGGGGGTATCAGGCTATTTCTCTTTATTTGTTTATTTGGAGTTTTTATATGCCATCCCATCGCTAAGCGCCTCGGGACGGCTTGCATAAACAAACATAAATAGACAACATAGTGCCCAATACAAATGCAAAAAATATAAATTACACAAATTAAAAACCCCGATTCATTCCGGCTGGAAATTAAAACCGATGGATAATATTAATCGTTGTTAAAATATTGTTTAAATAAAAAGGTCTTAGCCTATGAGGCAGGTTCTGGTGAAGCACCCGGCTGAAATGGCCTGGACGGGAGAGTCCTTGGACGACCATCTCTACCAGCCCCAGCCAGCAGAGCCACCGAATGGGAAGGACATCGCCGGTCGCCCAAAGCACCTGGAGGGTTCTGGCTCGAGAGAAGGCCAAGCAGCTGTGCTCACCCGCCTCCCGCGTGGAGGCCGGGAGAAACAGCGGTCGCTCGCACCAGGCGAGCCCGAAGTTGTCCCTGGAGCGCATTCGCACGGATTCACCCCCGGCCGCAGCCGCCCTCGGAGCTAAAGATGAACCAGGCCAGCGTCATCAGGCCAGCATCGCGCACAACACGCCGTCCTCCGGTCCCTGCCTCGCCCTCCCTGGGTGCCCCGCAAAGCGAGGGACGTGAGAGCTGTCCTGGGGCCCTTCCTGACCTACACACGAGGGCTCCATATGCTGCCTGGGGATGATGGGGCTTGAAACCAAACTCATCCGCAGGACATCAGCCCTGGGGAGATGGACGTACCCCGACCATCACACTGCGTCGCGGTAAGTGCAGGAGGGCAGCAAGGAACAGGGTCGCCCCTCCTGTGCTGCAGGGCACTCCTGGGGGGCAGCGAGTGCGGCCGGAGTCCACCCAGGTCAGAAAATAGCAACCATGCCACAACAGACCCGAGAGGCAGCCCAGACGCTCCCTCGGGTGCAGCCAGGGAGGCCAAGGCGGGGCGTCAAGTCCGGGTGCAGGGCAAGCGCTGCGTGAGAAGAGGCACATTATTCCCACCCCCCCAACACACTCGCGGAGTTTCTTCTGTCTGTCGCTTATGCAGAAGTTTCTGCCACAACTCAGCAAACAGCCAGGAGCTACCCCAGACAAAAAACTGTAGGCAAAGATTTTAAAGATTTTAATAATGATGATGATGATAATAAAAAAGACGTCGACTGTGGAAATGAAGTCTCCCAGTATCTGGGCCAGTGGGAGCGTCCCAGTTTGCTGTCTGAAGGTGTTTCTGGAACTGCGCAGCGGAGGGGCCACCACCAAGTAGCCCTGCACTGATTTCTGATGAAGCTGTATGAAGACATCATGTCCCTCCTTCCTACCCTTCCTAGCAGCATTTTTTGGGAGCTGCAGCCAGTGGTAATAAAGTGGAGACATCTAGTGGCGCTTGAAGGCCAGACTCAGTCCACGAAGCACCGAGATTTTCCACCCAGGAGAGCTAGCACGGCCGGCGTTTTGAGCGGAGGGGAAAATCCGTATTCTTGTTATGACTGAGTAATATAATCATTACTCAGGCCACTTTGCGACGATAAAGTGAGGCAGGCGAATTCCCCAGAAACATGCCAGCCGCACAAAAGGGCACCGCAGGATCGGCGCCCGCGGATCCTCGCAGCGATAGCAGCAATGAAGACTAGCTGGCTGCGGGGACAACTAGTCGTGCCAGCGGGGTTGTGACGACTGCTAAATAATATTATTATTATTGGCACTGTGGCAATAAACGTCGGCGTTGCGCGTGTGCGCTGGCACGGCTCCCGGGTGCATGTACACGGGGGGAGGCCTACATCTCCCAGCATGCCCCGGCCAGCAGGGAGGAGCACGCTGCGCTCCTCCTTGCTGCTTGCGCAGGGCCGGCTGGGGCAAGCGGCGGCCTACAACTCCCAGCATGCTGTGCGCTGCCCTTCCTTTGTCTAAGCAGGCCTGGGCCGGCGCCTTGCGAGGCCTTAGAAGCCGGCGTGCGTCCAGTCCAACGCCTCGCAGGCGAGGACCGGCAGGCCCGCAGCCATTACAGGCCCCAGCAGCGCTCGGGCGCAGCGCCAGCGCCAGGCCACGCCCCCTCGCGTGCCAAGACGGGAGGCCGCCGGGAAGCTTGTCCCACGCGCCGCGCCGTCCGCCGTTGCTAAGGAAGGCCGGAGACGCGGCCCTTAGCGACGCGGCTCTCGCTGCGCCCTGCCAGCCGCCATGGCCGCCGCCGGGGCCGCCGTCTGCCCGAGCCCCACCGTCTTCCTCCTCATGGTCAACGGGCAGATCGAGAGCGCGCAGGTGAGCCAGCTGGGACGGAGCGGGAGGGTGCGGCGGAGAAAAGTCTCATTCCCCACCGCCCCCCTCGGCAGAGGCCACCGTGGTATGTCCCGCCTGCCTGCTCTGGGGGTTCGGATGCAACCAACGTCCGACGGGGGTGTTTCCTTCCCGGGCCCGGCTCCTGGCAGCGGCCTCCTCCTCCGGCGTTGGCGCTCCTCCGGTTCTCCTCGGCTGGTGCCAAATCGTGAATAGCTGCTCAAAAGTTCCGGCTGAAAACCGGGGTGGACACACCGCCCCACTGACACTGGCGCCCCTGGGGTGGAGTAGCCACTCCAGGTTTCAGCCTGAGCTCTGAATGCGCTGCCCGTGGTGGGAGCTCGCGGCGCCCCCTGGCAAGCAGCAGGACTGTTTTCCCCATCAAAACGTGCGTGGAATTGCACCCCAGCTCTGAAATGGCTGGCAAATTTGACATTAAGTTTTAGAAACCACGTGAACTTTGGCATCAGTTAAGGATGTTCCAGGATGTCAGGCATTTCCAGCTCTATACATTTATATTTCTTTCACTGTGTTGCCACCCTGAGACCTTGCGAAGGGTGGGGTACCAGATCTTTAAATAAATAAATAAAATAAGAGTCGTGTGGCTTAGAAAGGGAAATTCAGGTTCGAGTTCTCGCAGGACTCCCAGGAGACCTCACTGCGAATGGGATTCGTAAATGTGGGGCGGCCCTAAAGCCGTGCACGGGAAGGTTCTTGGGGGAAAGGCGCCGTCCCTTTATGCGTCTTCAGACACAAATCCTAACATGTGTATTTATTATTTGGAGTTCTTGTGCGCCGTCCCATTCGCGTGAGCCTCGGGACGGCTACCCCGCGGCTGCCCGTGCAAAGGGTGCCGGCTGAATGCATGGGGCCGTGCGGAAGGCCTGACGGCGCGGGTTTCGCTTTCAGTTCCCAGGTTTTGACGACCTCTACTGCAAGTACTGCTTCGTGTACGGCTATGACTGGGTTCCCACTGCGGTAAGGGTCTCTGCCGTCCTCTGGTCGCGTCCGTGCTCGACGCTGCCGGTCGAATAGCCCGCATTTGGCTTCACAGCTTGGGCTGCGCTGAGCCGCTTGGCGTGTGTGTCTTTGAAAAGCCCCAAGGTCCGAGCGGTCAGTACTCGGCATCCATGATCCCCAAGAAGAACCTGCATTTCCAGAAACGGTGTTATTGCCCTCAAGGAGCAGTGCCGGGCTGTGGGTGTGTCCCGGCACTGGGCTCCCCGAGGGCGCCTGGAAGTCGAATGAACGCTCAGCTAAAGAAAACAGATCTGTCTGACCTAGCCTGTTGCCTTTTAGGGTCTGGAAGAAGGCATTTCGCAGATCACCTCTAAGAACAGAAACATTCAGCAAGACCTGGTGTGGAATTTCCCCATCGACATCACCTTCAAAAGCACCAACCCGTTTGGCTGTGAGTCAAGCCTTCGAAATCCCTGCTCCTTCGGCCCGGTAGCCACCGGCAAGAGAGGAGAGGCCAAGATGCTTAGAAGGGTCTCCCAAGTGTGTACATGAGTGAGTTGTCCGCTCCAGGAGTTGCTGCTGTGTCTTGGAGACTTTGAGGCCCTGGATGGAAAAGATAAAATGGCCAAGGCAGAGCAACCCCTTCTGCTGAGCACAGGTTTTCCTACCCTAATCTCAGAAATAGTTACCAAGTCCTGCCAAATTCTTCAAACAAAGCTGAATTCCCTGCTGCGTGTAAATTCCACTGATCACTCAAGTACCTTTTCTTCACCTTCTCTTCTACCTTTCTACCAATGACAGGTTAGGGCGAGGAGAAACCATACAGCATCTTGAAGCCAAGCTCCAGTTATGGCTACATTTTGGTGTCCTTTCTGTCAAAGCTGCTGAGCACTCTATGTGGTTGGCTCTTTTCGCCTCGCCCAGTGGCTTCTGGCGGGGATCCCTTGCCACCGAAGCTTTTCCCAGCTCAGCCGCTTTACTGGCCTGCCAGACCACAAAGGCCCTCACCTTAGAGGGAACGGGCACTGGATCTTGGGGAGAGGCATCGAGGTCTGACCACCTTTTCAACTGAAACACCTGGTGCTCACCATCTGCCCAAAACAAAGAAACACTGCAGTAGTTTCAGGCATGAGAAATAAACTCCTCCCGTCACCACACAATGGCAGCACCCGTGAGGTTATTGTCCTTTCCTTCCTTCTTTCTTCCTTCCTTCCTTCCTTTCTTTCAGGGCCACAGATAGTCATAAGCGTGTATGGCCCTGATGTTTTTGGGAATGACGTGGTTCGAGGATACGGAGCTGTTCACGTTCCTTTTACGCCGGGGAGGTGAGTTTAGATGCAAACATCCTGACCTGAGCATTTATTTTTAGGCTCAGACCCTCCCCACTCCGCCCCACACACACCTTTCCTCCCCACGGGACTCAGGCTGGTCGCTGCCCGTGTCCTGTCCCCATTTTCTTGTCTGGGCTTTCCACGTACATGGAATCAGGTATCTTCCCGGCTATGGATGCACGGGGGGTTCTGGCCTTGGGGAGGGGGACACCGGCAGTTTCAGTATTTCCTTGTCACTGAATCTAAGCTTTCGCTTTTGCTATTTATACCCCTCATTTTTACCTGCTTAAGCCACTTCGGCTTCCAAATGTGGACGCTCTGGCTTCCGTTTCAGGCATAAAAGGACCATCCCGATGTTTGTCCCAGAGTCCACCTCCAAGCTGCAGAAGTTTACCAGGTGCTGAGAGAGGCAGCGCACTGCTTTCTGCTCGTGCGTGCAGCGTTTTCCCTCTCTGGGACCAGAGGAGGGGGCCCTCTCCATGCCCTGTCCTTGACCTCTGGCTAGCCAGGGCCGGGGTGGCGCAGGGGAAGCTGTCACCTGTTGGGGGCGGTTCTCTGTGGCTCCAGGAGAAGCAGGCAGGAGGCCAGGAGCCCAGGGGAAAGCCCAGGTCTGTGGGCAAGCGGTCCCTGGGAAGGACCCTTGCTTGGCTCCCGCTCGGTGCCAACCGGGCGTGAGCCTTACCGAAGGTGTGATGGGACAGAGACGAGGGGGGTGTGGAGGGATACCTGCAGGTTTCAGCCCCAGAAGCGGCAGGGCTGCCCAGTGTCCCCCCCTCGCCCCCCCAGTGGCAACTTTTGTTCGCTCTCTCCCAGCTGGTTCACAGGGAGGCATCCGGAATTCACAGACCCCAAGGTGATCGCGCAAGGAGAAGGCCGCGAAGGTAAACGCTTGGCGGAAGCGGGGCTTGGGGTCGCTCAGGCTGCGCTGTGGGAACGAGCTCGTGCGCCCCTGCTCTGCGCTTGCACGTGAGGAGCCAACAACGGGCCGGGCTCTGCGGAAGCATGAGGAGCACAGCGGCCAAGACGAGGGTCCAGAAGTGTCACCACCAGGGCTGCCCCCCCCCGCCCTTTTGGAAGAGAGTGGCAGCTCAGAGGAATTCTCTTTTGGGGGAGGTAGCGAGAGCGAGTGCCAGAGGCATTTGCTGGCGGCGGTGGCCTTTGAGTTATTTAAAGGCGCGACATCAGAGGACACCTGGTTTGGGCCGCACGTCTTTTTCCAAATGTGTCCTAAACCTGAAAGGTGAGGGAAAGCCAGGAGTGTGCGGGGGGGGGGCGGGTGCTGCAGAACGGGAGAACTCGGCCTGCCTGAGACAAGCCACAGCCACCAGTTCCAGGCTTCCGAGGAGCATCTGCTGGGGAACACGAGGGAGGGAGCGGCTGCATCCCTCTCCCGCTCGCAGGCTTCCTGCCGGAGCGTCTGGCTGGGCCCTGCGGGAACGGCGTGCGGAAACAGACGGGTCTCGAGGTGTTCCGACTCCTCTCCCGTTCTCAGATATGCCCGGACCGACGGCCCAGGCAGCGGGAGGCGTGCAGAGCGGAGGCTGCTGCGAGAGCAGAGGCCTCCCGCGAGCAGGACCAGCCCGTTTCCCCCCCCCCCCCCATGTTGCTGTAGAGTCGCACAGTCATGCCCAGCTCTTGGTGACCAGGTCCTTGCCCCCTTCCCCCTCCGCAAATACGGCCTTGCAGCAGCCCAGCCCACCCCACACCGCCCTTCGAGTCCAGTGGCGCTCCGTGGCCAGCCCGGCCCATTTGCCTTGCTAACTGGGGGGGGGGGGGTCTTTAGTCACCAGGGTGCGCTCGCAAGGCTTCGTGACCGTCTCCTTCAACGTGGTGACCAAGGACATGAAGAAGCTGGGCTATGACGTGCTCCCGCTGAGCACCCCCAACCCGTCGCTGACCTCCATCACATAAGCGCCATTGGAGTGGCCTGGCCCGGCCCCACACGACGGCCCCACGTCCACCCCGCTCGGCACTCAGCCGGGCCGGCTCCAGGCGCCACCGCAGTGCTTCCGACTCGCCACCGCGGCTGCAGGACTGCACCTGCTGGAGGGCAGCCTGCGACTTCTCAGTCGGTTTTCCTGCGTGTGGAAAAGGAGCGCAGCCTCCGCACGGCACATGGCGAGGGCTGTTTTGGGGGAGGGGGGCAAAATGGAGCAGCATTTGAAAAGAGGGCCCGCTTTTACTCTAGCGAGCAGTCCAGCTGCTCCCACCTCAGGCTACAGAGTTGGAAAAATAGGTTGCGTTTCCTGTCACTTGCCTTTCCTTGTAGCATTTATTACGGCAGTGCCATAAATCACAAAGCAGGACCTGCATGTGGCATTTATTATATTATTATTAGAAAAAAACATTTGCTCTGTGAAGCGCACCCTCACTTTTGAAAACCCGGCGCTTGGCAATTAGTTCCTGCCCCAGATGCGTTCTTTACAAACTCTTCTTATTGTTGAAGGTTGGAATTTGGTGGCTGTTAAATAGAAAGCGCTCCTTGTTTACTGTTTTGAACTCTTTCTTGAATAAAGGCTGTCACTGTTTACTAGGCAAGTGGTCTCCTTTCTTGATAATGGGGCAAGATTTTTGGGGGCGGGGGGGTTAAGTATATGCAGGCAGATGGGGAGTCCCTACCTGTCAGGTCACACGATTACTTCGCCGCAGGGAAAACCCAAGCAGCCAGTAACTGGCAGCTTTATGGAGATGTTCGATATGAGCCTTAATTCAGTACGAGGCAAGCGGAACTGGTGCGGGGTGTTGTCAGGGCGCATGGGGGGGGGTGGCCCTCAGCAAATGCTCGGCTGCGTTGAGCTGCTCCGGCAGGGGGAACCCGTGTGCCACGGACGGCGGAGTCCTAAAGCCAAAGTGGCGAGGCCCTTCTCCAGCCACTGCGTCGAGCCCGGAGGGAGCCTTAGCAATAGCCCGGGCAGGGCTGGGGGCCGCCCACACGGCCCCTTCCCCTCCCACAGCAGCCTTGCGGCCAAACGAGCCCAAGGTCAGCGGAGCAGGGGGCCGTCCTCCTCTCCGCGCCCGCACCCTGCCTCCTGCCCCACGGGCGCTGGACCAGAATACTTTTTTTACTGTGGAGAGGGAAACGGCCTAAATCTCGGTTCTCGGTGCAGGCATCCTGGCCGTGCCACCTTTGGCTCCCTGCACATTACCAAGGCGCCCTCCGAGGAGGCCCCGTGCCAGTACCTACTCCAAAGTACTGCGATTATTTTCAGAAATCTGGGTTTAGAAAACGGACCGCAGAGCCCCATTCCCCTGCCGTGGGCAGCAAAGAGACTCGCAGTGCGCACAAGAAAGCAGCAGACTCCAAGCCAGGGCCGGGCGGGCAGCGGGAGAAGGGGTGCCGCTGGGCCAGCCTCCCTCCGGCGCCTCGTGCGCAGCGGCATCTCGCAGCACGCCGCCGGCCTCGGCAAAGGCTCGCCGCCCGCCATGCGCGAGTCTGGCCTTCGCTGGCCGGCGGTGCGCACAGCCATGGCGGAGCACGGGCAGGGACAGAGATGCGCACAGACCGGGGCAAATGCAGTTGCGCCAGAAGCCAGTCGCTTTGTTTTTTAATGATGATTTTCTGTAAACGTCCGGACCTCCGCCGGCCTTCGGCAAGCGCCGGCAAGACGAACGAGGTGGGCATCCCAGACGCAGATGGCGATCTCGCATCCCGATTTGCACAGGAGTGTGCGGGCGCCTGCTCAGGAGCGGCATCGTGCCCGCGGTCGTGCCGACGACCAGCTCGCGACTGTCCTTGCGTGCTTCCGGTCCCCGTATCTGGTTGCAGCTTACCGTGCCGACCTCCTCAGGAGACCCAGCTGGTGGGCAGCTTGCGCAGGGACAGGTGTCCAGGAGACATGCAGGATTTCAACCCGCCGAAGTGAGAAGCAGCAAGATCAGGTTCCATTCCCTGCAGCTGCAAATCTCCAAGCAATCACAACCCGGTTAGTCCAATGAAATATCAGGAAAGCGATTCCAACAGAAGTTATATAGATTACAGCGTTTAGAAGTTCTAAACATCAAGAGCAAAAGCCTGGATTCAGCAGCAAGGAAAGGTTCGGGCTTTTTATTAAATTTATACCCACCTCCTTTCCCTCCAATTTCATCCTCACGACAGCCCTGTGAGGTAGGTTAGGCTGAGAGTCTGTGATTGGTCCAGAGTCACCCTGTGGCTTTCATGGCAGAGCAGGGACTAGAAACTTGGCCCTGCCAGGCCAACACTCACCACCGCACCAGGCCAAACGGAAGTCCAATTTTGTTTCCTGAAGAAGGCAGCTTGGGAGTGGGAAAGAAAAAGGAAGAAAGGCATTGGCAGGGCGGAGGCGAGGCCGCCTGACTTCAGTTCCAATCTGCCACGGGCAGCATAGCCGGGGATGCACGTCATCTGGAGGGTGCTGCCAAGCCCAAGCCCAACCCCAAGAAGCGCGCCTGCTGCCCCTTCTTCAGATCACAGCGGCCTCGGTCGTTGCAAGCGAAGAATGTGAAGAATCGACCCGGCAGAAGCGAGCGAGGGCACGGCCGTCGGGGGGCATGCAACGTCTGTCGGAGGGCTGGCTGGTGCACCTGCTCACGCGTGGCACTCCGGAGAGCTGCGGACGGCCTTCCCCGGCACACGGTGCCTTGGCCCAGGCCCGCCTGTTCGCCCATCAGCCCCAGCACTGCCGCCTCTGGTTGGCAGCCGCTTCTTCCAGGCTGCAAGCTCTGGCGGCTACTCTGCTGGGACTTGCCGTCCTGCAACGGGAGGCGGCCAGAGTCCTGCCCCAGGTTTTCCGAATGCCAGGGGTGTTTTCTGCCATGGAACTGTGGCACCTGCCCATCATGGTGCAGCTCCCAGGGGGTCTAAGCAGCCTCTCCCACCCGCTGAACGGGTCGGGTTCCAACTCTCAAGACAGGGGTTGCTGGGAGTTGTAGTCCTACAACCCTGGGGGCAGCAGCTTGGGCGAGGCTGATCTGGAACATTAAAAGATTAAAAAGTCCTGTGCGGCTGGAGAGCCGGGCCAATCGCTCCCTCTCTGTGCAATCAAAATGCCATTTTGGAGACCACCTGAATGCCAGGAGCAATGCAGCTCGATTCCAGGTCAGAGCAAGCCGGATATTCTGCCTTCCAGAGGACAGGATTTAGTACTCCTAGCTGAAGAGCGCGCTGTTCAGCCACGTTCCCTCTGGAATATATCTGGGCACGTAAAAAACCCGGGTGGAAACGAGCTAGAAGCAAAGACAGACTCGATACCGAGGAAGGAGGAAGAAATCCAAGGAATGCTGCAAGAGAGCAGGCATGGAGGTCGAGTTTCAGGCACAGGCTCTGTTGACTGCGGGGAAGACCAGCAGCGCAGGGGCAGAAGGGGCCACATCGGCGGGGGGACGGAGACGGGTTTGCTGGCATCTCAGACTCGGAGCAGATGGCTTGATCTCCAGTTCATTTGGCGGGCGGGGGATGCAAATTAATCACCAAGAGGGATTGCAGGAACTGCGCTGCGGAGCTCCCATCTGTCCGGTTGGTTTTTCATCCCCTCAACTGGAATGCTGCAGCTCTCTCCCGAGACTAATACCGCCCTGAGCTCACCAGCAACGGCATCTCTTAAGGCAGTCCTTCCCACTGGCTTAAATCAGAGAGAGGACGATGCACGCAGATTCGGGCACTAGACGCTTGGTCAGAGGTCACGGACACAATGGGCTGGAGCTTCCTCGCCCTCGGATGGCCTCGTGTGGATCCCAGGCGAGATGGCAGGGCGTTTGGCGGCTTTCCTGTCGCCCGGAGCCCTGGAGCTCCTAAGGTGTTCCAGGCTGGGCTGAAGCCTCGTCAGACTCGAAGACGGGGGCTCATTCCTGATGGGCGTGTGGGCCAGACCCTCGCCGTGGGGCAGCGGCGGTCGCTGGTTTCTACAACCCTCCAACTGGCAATGCGGAACCAGTGAATTGCACCAGCGATTCCAGACCAGAATCCAAAGATGCTGCACTCCTCGTCTTCGCAGGTTGTATTAGCGAGAGGCCAACGTTCAGGACAGAGGAGGCCAAGTTCCATTTTGGCTCCTCTGGGATTCTGTGTTACCCATTCAGTTCTTACAGCAGCATTTCTTGGTTTGGCTGCATTCATTTCTACTTACCTGAGTCGCTGTTATCCGGTGTCCAGGCGGCGTTGACCCAGCTGCCATCTTCCTCCCACCCTTTCTCTGTTCTCTGGCCAGAGATTTGGGCTAATTTCGCTGCCTCGGCCCTGAGCTGCAGTTCCTGAGAGAGCCCAAGGAGGGGTCGGCACACCAGGTGCCCCGCGCGGAAGGTGGCTGGCACCCTCCTTGGCAAGAGAGGTGAAGGGGGCACGAGACGACGCGGGAATGCGCCCCATGCTTTCTGCAAGCTCAGCACAGCTGGGCAAAGCCAGTGCTTCTCCAGGCCACAGTTCTGGGGCAGATGGGCCAGGATGGGGCTCCAGACCTACCTCACAAGATGCCCTTCTTGCCACACGGGAGTGACTGCCAGCCCTCTGAGCAGGGGTCACCCACATCCAAGGTCATCCTGCTCCCCAGAACACCAAGCCGGCCATACTGAACTCAGTCCCAGGACACCTTCGTCCTTCGCTCCAACCCTCTCCTTGCCGAAACATCTCCCGTTCCTTCCCCCACTTTCCCATGTAGGTTTTGGGACAACCCCTGGGTGCCAACACGCCCTCCACAAGCTGACATACGTGCAACAGCGATCGAGGCCCCCGTTTTCATCCTGCCTCTTTTCCCTCCCGCGTCCTCCATCATCTCAGATTTCAGGCCCCGTTAAGGACCTGTCCTCTTGAACACCTGTAAGAAATGCAAGCGACGGTGCACATGTTAACATCATCCGCAGAATGTGGCTCCCGAAAAGAGCATTCCAAATCTGAAAAGCCACGACAGCCTTGAATAAAAGCAACACATGTTTAATTCTGACAAGACACTCAACTCCGACAAGCCCCCACTTTCTACGGTTCATTCTCCACATTTCCGCAACAAGGGAAGGGCACAGATACAAAAACATGGTACAACAGTACAAACGATAATTTATATCCATACAATAAAAGTTCAAGAGCACAAATTCAGTCAAAGGCAACCTGCTCCCGATGCGTAAGAAAATAGCTTGGATATATGTGTGTGCACATATTTAAGATTCGGCCGTGAAAAGGGAGTTGAGCTATTCCAGTCCAGTGAATGCACCATCAATGCATGGTCTGCATTAAACTGCCACCGAGAGCGCTCGACTCCGTAATGGGTTTTCTTGCAATACGGTGCTTCCGGTTAGCCGGAGCCGGCCTCAAGAACTGGGTTTTATAACCCACCCAGGTTTTCCCAGTTTCCTCCGTCTTCCTCTCTTAAGACAAAAAGAAATCTGTGAAGAGAGGGAAGACGCAACAGCCGCGCGATACGCTGCGGAGGGCTGGTCCAGCGTCGATGCATTCTTGGGGCTTCAGGGCAGCACTCAGTGCAAATGCCGGCCAGCTGCAGCGGCCGTGAAAAAAATGCGGATTATGTGCTCAGGTTCGTTAGGGATCGAAAACCAACTTAAGGTGCGGCTCTGCACGGAAGGCTGCGTGTTTCCCATCGCCACTAAAAAGGATATTCTGGCGCTGGGACAGGGCGGCCTGGAGCGTCTCCCTCTCATGAGGAAAGCGAACAGCATCCTGGGCTGCTGGGCTGCAAGAAGGGCGAGCGAAGGGGGCACGGCAGAGGCGCAAGGACTTCGGCATGGCACCAACCAGGTGGGCAGGGAGACATTTCTCCCCCCGTCTCCCGGCACGAGAAGCAGCCGGGGTCCCGGAAAGAAGCTGAGCGGTTTGAGCGGGTGTTCAGGGCAAACCAAAGGGACCTTTTTCCACGACACGTCATTCAATAAGGGAGTTTGCTAGCAGAAGATGCAGCGATGGCCCCCCGTGTGAGTCGCTTTTAAAGGAGGTTAGAGCAATCCGTGGACAGGTGGTGTCAGCGGCTGCTATTGCGATGGCTGCATATCCGCTCTGGGGCGAGAAGCCTCTCCGAAAAGCCGGCGGCGGGCACCCTGCTCTGTCAGGGGAACACAAAGGTAGATTCAACTGGCCTCTGGCCTGAGCCAGCCACACACTTCTTGTGCAATTACTAGGGAGTCCTGAGCGGTATATAAATTCAATAAATAAGCGCCTGTCCCTTTCCTTTTTTCTTTTTCTTTTTGCAGCAGTTTTTGCTCCCTGGGTTGGTTAAATTCCAGGTGCAGAACTTCACCGAGTGCTGTAAACGTGTTTCTGCTCGGAATACAAATCAGAGGGGACAAACACTACTTGCTTTTAAAGTTTGATGGACAATTTAGGGCATAATTCTATGAATATCTGGACAGGAAAACTACCCTGTAATACCCAGCTTTCCCTACTGCAACACGGGTGGTTTTACAATCAGGATTTAACATCCGTGGCTTAAATGCACCACTGGCCAAATTCAGATCCCAGTGAGGCAGGAACTGCCGCAGCCACGCAGCCCAGCAGCTCACGCTAAGCCAGGCCAGGGCCCCATCCAGCCCAGCGCTGCTGACACGGACTGGCAGCAACGGCCTCCCAGGGCTTCAGGCAGGGCCTTTTCCGAGCCCAGGCTGGAGGTTCTGAGGATCCAGCTGCCTGCTTGCTCTAGCCAGCCCCTCCCAGTTAGACCAGTTGGGTGGCTCTGAGGAGGGAAGCGGGAGCAGCTGCAAACGCGCAGCGCCTGCATCAAGACCGGCCGCCAACGGGATTGCGCGCATGGAGCAGCACCTAAGCACCTTCGGACCGACTTCGGTTCCAAAACGGCCCTTCCCCAGCAGGGCGGACAGCCGAACTGTGGGCCTTCCGAGCCCTCCAGGATGGGAGGAGTTGGGCAGGGGGCTCCCGGATGCTCCTAGAGGCCCACGGACAGAAACGGAAGTTAAGGCAGCCAGGGTTCACACCCATTCATCACAGAGGCCGCTTTTACGCCGGGCTTGGCCTACGCTTTTTGCATTGCGTTTACAACCTGGCATCTGGCCTCGAGGAACCCACGCCAGCTCACCTAGCTCCAGTCATCCTCACAAAAACAACCCTGCGAGGTAGGCTAGGCCAAGAGCGAGCAACTGGCCCCAAGTCACCCAGGAAGCTCCACCAGCTGAGCAGGGACTGGAACCTGGATCTCCTAGGCCCCAATCCGACACCCTGGCTCTGCACCACGCTGGGACTTTTCCTCAACACAAATCCTCCGAGAAGCACGGTCTGTTCGTCCCTCCCTGTGCGTCACTTTCTAATTAACAAAATGCTATTAACATCACCTTTTGCACGGGCTTAAAATAAAAAATTGCAAAACCATGTTGAGTTTGAAAACCTCTCCCTTAGGGAGTGGTGGGGGAGGAGGGAAAGGATGAAAAACGGACGTTGTTATTCTGCATCTCATGTTGATTTAAAGGAGAGCAGGAATCTTGGGCTGTGACGGCCAACTCGGTGATGCAGGGTCCTTTGCAGAGCCGGACCTGTGCCTGATGCTCTGAATTTAGACACACACACACACACACACACACACACACACACACACACACACAGAGTCACCTGGAGGGAGATACACCAGCCCTAGCTAAAACATGGTACTTGGCCTGGCCTGGTTTGCTGCAGAATTTCCCAGAGGTTAGGGAACCGCAAACGATCCGGGGTCACGAAAACCTCCTTTTTCTCCTCGGAAAGAGGGGTCTTTTCTTGTGGCCCCTTAGGAGGACAAGCCCAACGCTCCTGGACGAGGGAAGCCACATGCGGTTGGTTGACCGTCCCTGCAGGACCTTTGCCACAGCGCATCTGGAAAGCAGCTGTTTCGTCTTCTCTCGCCGCACGATTTCCAGCACCGCCACTGGCATTTCTGCGGCGACGAAGACGGCACAGCTGACCAGCGACGGCCGGTGGAAAGCGAGCAACCGAGGCTTCTCCGCATGCTGGTCGGACACCAGAGCCGCCATCCCAAAACTGCTCTTGCTTTTTGAAGTATAAATCGGAGGAAGCCACTGGACAGCGAACTGAGATGAAGCCACTCAACTCTGCACGAGTGCGTCTGTGCGCGCAGGGGGGGTGACGCACCTGGAAGTCAGGTTCATTTTACAGTTGCCCTGTTGAAGGAACATGGGTTTTCAAGCAAGAACTCATGACTTAAACCTGAGGGTGGCCTGATGAGAAAGCGAGTCTGAAGACTGAAGACTTCGCAATGAAGACTGTAAACAGAGCCGGTTATTAACATGGAGTTCATCTTTAGTTAGAATTTAGTTGATTAAAATTAACATTCATACAGCAGTGTGTTTCTTTAAAAGTTTCCCAAAGTATTACAAGAGAGAAGTGATCTCTTTTTTCATGATCTTCCACTATAAAAGGCTTCCCACGAGGCTTTCTGCTCCACGTGGGGGAGACGTGATCAGAACACAGGGAGGGGGAAAGGCAACTGTAGTGTTTTCCTTTTAAATGTCATCTTACATTCATATTCCACTCAAAACATATGCCACAGGCGTGTTTCAGTTTGCATTACAAACTCTTTGTTCAACAGGAAAATGTCTGGCAATATTCCCTTTTAAACTCTCTTTATGGAAACCAAGAGCTAAAATATTTATATATAAATACGAGGGCATTAAATCATTAAAAATGACAGTATCTTAATTTTTCAGCTAGACCTGGTAAGTCTATTGAAGCTACAGACTGTTAAATAAGGGCATTATAAAAATGCGCACGAGTGAAACGGAGCACCCATCTTGCCAACTCAAATCCAAAATGGTACTAGTTGCTTTTTTAAAAGTGCAAAAGTTTACAAGGATAACTGTATAATAACAACTGCATAATAATGGCGACGGCCATCCCAGATTAGCTCCCTAGCTTGCCCCAGCGAAGCTGAAGCCAAGCAGCCCACCGCCCCCCTCCTCCCCCTCCTCCCCGCTTTTAACTTGCATCGCAAGTCGAATGGAAACAACACACACACACAGTAATTTCCAAATGAAGCCACTATCGGACAAGCACAGAGCAAAACACTCCTGAACACCAAGTGTTGCATGCCAGCCACTCAGACAGAAGTCCTTGACGAGTCCTTGGAAGGATAGAAAGCCAACACTGCATACGAACGGCACACTCACGGGATTCCACGACCGGAGGAGAGCTTCCTCTGCCGCTGGCGCCAGCCATCTCCACCCAACCCCAGAAAAAAGGGGACAGTTTTGCGCTACATCTTAGTTATGCAAGGAAAATATTTATAACTTCTGGGCTCCCCGGTTCCCTCGCCTTCCTCTTCTTCAGTTTATAAGGACTATGGGTGAAACCAACAGTCTAAAGAGCGCGTGCTTACGGGCACGCTTGCGTCTCAGATCTTTGCAGTACGAGAACGGAGTTCTGACAGACACGGGTCACAGCCACGCAGGGTCCGGTTTACTGTCTACAAAATATACCCAAAGAGGGCTCTTTGAAGGGCAGCTCCTTCCCACGAGAAGTGAAATAGTGGCCAAACGGAGAGGGAGGAGAGCAGGGCCTCCGCCTTTGGCCACTGGGACCGTGTGCGTCACGCGAGGCTCCCGCGAGGCAGAGGGGAGGCGTACCGTCTGCAGCGGGTGCGAGGCTTCGATCAAGGGGGGGCGGCGAGAGGGGCCCGCCGGGAACGCAGCCGTGAGCCGCGTGCCGGCTCCCCGGGGCTCTCGCGCACGCGGTCCGGCCCAAGCCAGCCTCGGGCGGTGCGCTCAGTCCCGCCGGGCGTCCCGCGAGCCCGGCTCCACACCGCGGGCCCTTACAGGAGGAAAGGGTTAGTCGTGTTTGCGGGCTGGGAGGCCGGGGGGGCCATCGCGGCACTGTGGAGGGGCGGCGCCACGGCCCCCACGAGGCCCACGCTCACCCCCGGGCCCATCCTGCTCAGCGGGGCCGCCGGGCCCAGGGCCGGCACGGGCGCCACGGCCACCGCCGCCGGCGCGACGGAGGGCAGCGCGAGGGGCTCCACGGCCACCGCCGGCCCCGTGCCGAAGGACGCGCTGCCACCCAGCACCGGGCTCGACCGCATCTGGTTGAGGGTGAGGGGCTGCGGCTGGTTCACTTGGAAGGGGTTGACCGGAGCAGCGGCGGAGGCGACGGCCGTTCCTGGCAACGAGACAAGAGGGGCAGGGGCGAGAGAGACGGCCGGTTAGAGGGGTTTCTGCCCGCGGCCCCCTGCTGGCCGGGCCTCCCACCACCCCGCACGGCTGCGAGCGCACGGGAAGCGGGCAGGAGCGTCTGCTCACGGGGCTCCTTCCGGGCATCTGCGCTGGAGCAACGGGCCGCCGGGGGACGGTGCTGACCCGTGCCGTGAGGGCCGCGGGGGACGAGCGCACCGCCGGCCCACTTCGGGGGTGGGAGCCCCAGAGCCACGTGGGCACTCCCCAAAGCGAGCCCGCTGCAGGCCCCCGGCGCCCCTTCGAGGGGAGCTCCAGACAGGCGGGCTGCCCCGGTGCGCAGCGCCTCCTTCCCAAAAACGCTGTGGGGCGCCGAGGCCGGCGGGAATTTGCGCGCCAATATTCCATCTGCCACCCTGGCCGGCGTTGCCGCAGCCAAGCATTTCGGGGGATCCTCCTGAGCCACCTGCCTGCTCGGACTGCGTGCCGGCCGCGACGAAGGGCCCGTGCTGCAGACGGGGGCTGGGGCACCGCATTCAGCGAGTGCCTGGGGGCTTGTGTGCGCCCCACGGAGTTCTGCCTTGTCTTACTTCCCACAGGGGACGGACTTGGGAGCTCCCCAAGTTTCGGCCCGGGCTGGCCGTGAAGCTGGAGGCTTTCTGCTCGACCAAAGCAATTCATGCAGTGCTCTAACCCATATTTCACAGTTTTGTCATGAATGTGTAACTTAGTAAGACCATTTCCAAGGAGAAAGAGAGAGAGACACAGAGAGAGAGAGAGAAGCTGGAAAGGAGCACAGAAGAACTTTCCCAGGATATGACATTTGGGCCCGCTGCCAAAACGACGCGTTCCTTGCAGGATGTACAATTCCGTTTGTGTGAAAGGCCTCAGTGACCTCCGCGGAAGGCGTGTCCACGGGCTGCCAATGAGAGAGAGCATGGGCTGCTGGAGCTGGCGGCCTTCCACAAGACGGGCACGTTCTCAGAGGCTGAGAACCAAAACAGCCGGGGCAAGTCGCTGCAGCTTCAACAGAAGGACACAAAACCTCCCAGAGCATGTTCGCAGGTTGCCGAGCCCCTCCTGCTCCGCCACGTCCAGCCCCTGGGCTTGCTCGAACACTTTCCGCCCTGTGGCAAAGGAAGGGAAGATGCTGCCCACCTTGACCCACCGACCAAGCCGCTCTCCGAGGACAAAAGCGCAGCTCTCCAGCTCGCGATACGAGGGCACGAGTGCCTTCCGCCGACGGAGCTCCTTCCCAAGCGCACTGAAGGCGAGGGCGAGCCGGTGGGCGTGCACAGGAGGCAGCCTCACGGGCCGCCTTCCACTCCTCGGGAGCATGATGGGACGAAACTTAATACAGCTCTACCATACACAACATACTGACTGAGCTAATTCTTTCTGTGGCTATTAAGCCAAAGGAGGCCCCACGGCTGCAGCACCGTCCAGGGCCGCCTTCCCAGCTCGCAGGCCGCCTGGCCACGCGGGGTGACAGCTCGCCCCCTCCCCAGCTAGCATGGCCATTGCAGTCAGGGTGGGGAGGGCTAACAGCAAGGCGGGCCCCGGCCTGCCCAGGAAACGGCCACAGAAATGCTACCGGCAGCGGGATCAGCCGCTGCGGGGCCATGCCGAGAAGCCCCAGGGGCCACGCAGAAAGCGTCTGTTTCCCCACACGGGCTGGGCTTCGCCTTCTCGCTGTGCCGGGAACCACCTCTTCATGGAAGCACCAGTGACCCGGTTGGCGTGCTGAATTCCAGGTTACCATGCTGCGCGAGCGAGGCTGTGGTTTGTTGACCACGAACAAACCGGAACAAGAATCCACGGTTTCAGTTGGGTTGTGAACTCTGGGATGGGTTGTTGTTATGTATGAACGCAAAGCCATGGCTTGTCCATGTGCTGTTTTGTCAAGCCGCACAAACAGCGGGCAAGAAATATTTTTTTAAAACCCCACAGGAAAACCAGAAAATACTAGGCACTGGAAGTACAACAGGCAGCCCCCAGGATAAATTATGCTAGAATTGTATCTAATGTCAAAGGGCATAAAGAACACAGCCAATTATGGCTGATATGTAAAAAGACAGTTGTGCAGACGGCTTATTCTCCACATTTTGCAACTAAATCCAGCTGTTGTTAAAACGCAGTCCAAGAAGACAAGCGTTCCTCCGGTGCATCTCGAGAGAGCATCAGAAGTCACTGTGCTTTTGTGACTCTTGACAGCATAACATTTCAGCCTATGCCGCTCCTGTTTCTGCAGCGTTACCTGCTGCGCTGGGGAGCAGTTTTTCCTTCCACTCACCTATCCAGAAATCTTCGTCTCCTCCTCCTTCCCTCACAATGAGAACTAGAATCGCAACACCGAGGGACCCAGGCCGCCGCCTATGTTAACGCTGTGCAAGCTGTTAATTGTGTTTGGGCCACGGCAGAGGCAGGCGCTACCGTGAAAAACTGTCGAGGGGAGACCGCCTGGTGCGGCCTTGAGCTGAGCAGGCTGACTCACGCCAAGCCGCGATCCTCTCCGCGCCCCCGCCCGTGCCCCCCTTTAAGTACCTTGAGTTAAGAAAGGGTTCAGCGAAGGTGCTGGCTGAGGCGGCTTAGAGACCAACGAGTCCAGGTTCACCAGGGCGGCGTTGGGGCCCAGGAAGGACTCGGGGGTCTTCCGGGACACGCTCTGCTTGCCCGAGGCCGAGCCGGCAGGCAGCGACTCGAAGAGGTCAGGGCTGGTCGTACCGCTGTTCTGGGCTGACAACGTGGAACCCGAATCTGCCGGGAAAAGATGCAGCGGGGTTTAGTGCTCCCTGCAGGTCGGGGTGCAGGCTTGAACTCCGCAGGCTTAAAGGAGGGTGGTTCTAAGTAGAGATGCTTGGCCCCAGTGGAGCGTCCTTCCAGATACACCACCGACGAGCTTTCCCGCTTTCTGGCCCTGGGGACCCTCCAATCCGCAGGCGGAGGCACATTATTCCCCCCAAATCACTTCGGTTAACGGGCTCATTAAAGACTATTGCGTGTCAGCCGTTAATCCTATTGGCTAGAAATGCACCTGCACGTCAAGGTAGCAGAGCAGGTCGACAACTGACCTTGGCGGCCTGCTGTAGAGGGTTGTTGGATATGGCACGGATTGATTGTCTCCCTGGAGAACAATCAGAAGCATCAGATGTTTGGCCACCCCACTGTTCTACTGGCATTATTAAAAACCCGCCTGAGTCAGGCCCGAAGATGGCTCCTTAAAAAAGAAGAGCTTGGCCCGCTATCAAAGCACACAGTTAAGAGATATTCAGGATGAAGTCAGGCAAGGGTTCCTTCCCCAACGCCTGGTTATTTTGCTTGTGGTACAACACGTGGTAGGAATCCACCAAAATTACTGTCCAAAAAATAGGCCAGCGCAGTAACCCAAAGAGGGTGGGTGCTTTCAGCCGCTGTCACAGATCGGAGGCACCTCCCCAGGCAGCAGGACCAGTCCAGAAATGCGGAGCAAGGCCCCTCCCGGCCTGAGGCCTGTTGCTATTTGGGCCTGGTGAGCAAATACATCTCACTTCCCGTGAGCATATAGGCAACTTCCCGTGTTCCACCACAGTTTGAGCAAGCTGCATGCTGGATAATGTGGTGGCAACAGAACCCCAGCTGAAGAATCATGTTCCAACTGAATTCCCATCACACGGTAATTGCGAAAGCCACACGGTAATTGCAAAAGCCTCACCCGCCCCCGGGCATGGGAGAACAACTGCCCCAAGGGCCCAGGGGCAAAAGGATTTGAACAAACTCTGCCGGTTCTGCAGAACCGCCGCCCCCCACCCCCCAGGCACAAGAGGTGCCTCCTGCAACTCCCGCCCACGTCAGCAAAGCCTGCGCCGCCGCCTCCCAGCAAGTGGCACCCGAATATCTGAACTCAGAACGCTTATTCACTGACGAGCCAAATTTCCACACCGTCACCTGCCCCAGTATTTTTAGCCAAATTCACCACAAGGACAATGACATCAAGTGTCCCCAGACTTTGGACTGATAGTGCAAAAGATGCGTCTTGATTAAAACTATCGACACTTGATTAGAGTAGGAAAAAACAGCTCAAAATGGCTTAGAAAATATGCTTCCAAAAATACTGGCCTTTCACTGGTTGGCTCTGTTTCTATTTCGTTTTGCTTTTCAACTTTCCTGAGACCTTTGTGGCATCCTTCAGAGACTTTGGGGAAACGGGAGCAGAGACCAAGGCAATGGAAAACATCAAGGCTCCATGGAAATCAAGCAGCCTTTGGCGCCTTGGCTGCGTGTCACACGTACCTTCCTTCTTAGATGTTCGAAGGCTGTCAAACTCAGAGAAGTCATCTTTAATCGTCCCGTTCAAATTGCTGAAGAGGTCAAAAGACTTGCTGCCTGCAACGGAAACACAGAAGATCCTGCCATGAGTGATCTCGGGTGTGTGTCAGGGCCAGGACATTGCCTGCAAGGCCAGAAGGAACGGGCAGCGCAGTGCAGTGGTCAGAGCCCTGGACCAGGACGCAGGAGACCAGGGCTCCGGCCACCCACCTGGCATGAGGTTCCCGGACAGCTCGCCACTGTCCCAGGCACCTCGCCGGCTTCCTCTGGGGAAACCACAGACAAGAGGCTGCCTCTGCATTCACTTCCTGTGTGTGTGTCTGCTTCAGATATGCCACATCTTTGGCGGGCAAGGTGAGATATAGATGAAGACTGGATAAAAAAGCTGATGGCGGGGCTTCTGTTCCACCACGAGCTGAGAAGCCGCTGCCAGCGCTGGGAAGGAGCGAGGGGAAGCACTGCCTCCCCGTCCTTCTCAGGCTGGGCGGCCCCTGGGCGATCCTGCCCGTTCTCCACCGCCTGCTGGGCGCCTTCGCGTTGAAGGGCACACACAGACGTCGCGCCTCCAACTCGTGGTCCCCGTGGGAGCAAACCTCTTTCTTTCGACTCGTCTCCTACCAAAGGCCTGTGCCACCCAAAACCCGAAGCCCCCTTGGGGTGAGCGAGAGCAACCAAGGCGACACGGAACCCCAAGCACCTACCCGAGGCGGAAATGGGCTTGCCGGCGGGCACTGATCCCCAGGGGTCCACGGCAGCCTTTGCCACGGCAGAGGGGGGCTGCGGGGGGGCCCAGGGGTCCGTGTTCTTCGGGAGGGGCTGGGCGGCCGCCGACGCTGCTGGGGCTCCCCACGGATCGACGGAGGCGGCTGGCTTGGCACCTGCAGGCAAGCAGAGCAGAACCCCCCCTGAGCACTCAAGCAGACCTAGCAGAGCACGGGGGAAGCACCGCCTCCGGCTGGAGGCGCCTGGCATTCGGGCCTCTCCGCGGCGGCAGGCCCTGGGCCACTCTGCAGGAAAGGAAGGGGGGGACGCAACAGGAACGGCGCTCAGAGACCCCACTGGGAGTTCGGAGGCAGGCGCTCTCCGTTCGCAGCAGCAGCTGCCCATGAACCCACAGACAGGTGAGCGGACGCCGCACACCCCGAAGCTCAGAGGGAGGCACTGGGGGGCCCCCTGGCCCACCCAAAGGTTCTGCCTCTGGGAAAGGGATTCTCGCTCCCGTCAGCAGTGCTCGCGTCGCCGGTCGTTCAACGGTGCTTTCTGCGCTCCGGAGGTGACGTGTCGGCATTTGCGGACCTTCTTAGCGAGGCTGGGAGATTTCAGGACCGGTGCGACGTCGCCGAGGACGAGGTGTGGACCTGGCTCGACCTGGCCCGAGCCAGCATCTCCACCCCCCCGCCCCCCACTTCCGCACCGCCTCCCGGTGCGACCCGTTTCCCGTGCGTGGCTCGTGGTCACGTCCGTTGCTGAGCAGCAGCAGCAGCGCCGCTGAACATGAGGCCCTTCACCCAGAACGCTCCACAAGCCTTTGGCTCCTTCTGGGTACAGCCTGAGGTTTATCACATTATTTTTTTCCCCTGGAGAAGAAAACCAAGCGGCCCAAATGTTTTCACCAAGTTCCTCTGCCTGTGAGCAGTGCGGGCACGTGCGCAAATTATGCAGAAAACCATGATTTAAATCTAGTCTTACTGCCTAGTGATTTAAATCTGATTTAAATCGATTCATTTTAAATCAACACACCCCCTCCCCTGCCCAGGAACTTTATGGTCAATCCACAATGCCACATTTTCTCACAGTAATCAAAAAAGGGGTGGGCCTTCCCCAAACCCCAACACACACAAATATTTTCTCTAGCCACAGACCAGCGTGAATAGCCGAAATTCACAACACTAAAGCAAGGTTTCTCCCATCTTGTTTCCATTGCCTTTACCACCCCCGCCTCCCAAAATGCCTCAAACCAAAGCTATTTTTACTTTTAGACAAACATTCTGGGCTGTTGTCATTTTAAAGGTATTTGTTGGAAAAACAAAACGAAATTTCTGAACTGTGAGCCCGTTAGCGCGCGGGTGCTCATCAACAGGTGGACGAGTTTTGTTCCAAGGTTGGCTCTTTCCAAAAAACAGGAAACTCTGACATGCTTTTAGGAGCACACAGCTAATCGCGTCCCGGGCTGCCATTTCCTCCTCCTCCTGCTCAGTTTTATCAATGATGCCATGCAAGAAATGCTAATGGCCGGGGCCTGCCAATGAGTGAAGCCTTCCAGAACAGTTGCTCTTTTATGAGGCAGATAACAATGGCAGACACAGTCAGGAGAGGCATTTCGCTTGATATCTTCTTCTGAAAAGTCCCTTCGTTCGCTGAAATGCCAGCCCAGCTCACCAAGACTTTAAAATCTCTGTTCCGCTCTGAGTCACTCCTTTTACCCGCGTTCGGATACGTAAATCTAATTTCTTGAGAAACTCTCTTCGGGAGCCAAGTAACTGGCAAACGAGAACAAGGGGCTGCTATCACCAGTGTTAATGAATGCTGGAAGCCAAGGAGGGGAAAGACCGCAGCTGCTGCTGACGGGGCGGAGAGGCAAGGTTTTGCCTGCATCTCAGCAGACAGAATTTATTTCCCGACCCTGCCCTGAGAAAGGGAGGCTCGCATGAGAACCCTGACTGAGCAGAACCATGGTCCCCGGCCCTGGGTTCCCCAGCACTCCCTCCACCTCCAGTCCCGGCACAATTAACTCCCGTGCTCCGCGGGAAGAGACGGCGGAGGCAATTTTGCGCCAGGGGCGCCGTCGGCCGCGCAATATGGCAAGGTGTGCCATGCACGGTCTGGACCTCGGGCCGCTCCAGGCAGCGCCGAGCACCTGCACCCACACGGCCCGAGCAATAACGAGCTATTTGACCAGAGCAGTGAATGCGCGAAGCAGCGCAGAAGCCTCTGCGAGGCGCGGTGAATAACCGGAGGAGCGGCGGCGGTCGGAGAAGGCCGCCTGCATTTCTAGCTGGGTAGAGAAGCCCGCTCGAAGGGACCCAAATGTTCCGCTCCGGAAGAGCAGGGCCGTGGTGCACGGCGGCAGCCCACGAAAACCAGCGCAATTATGGCACGCTGAAAGAGGTGACTGGCGATTCCGGCAGGCCTGCTGAGCAGCTCGAGAGATCCATGGAAAACGAATCGGGGCCCGTGGAATGCTCTCCAGGGCAGAGCCAGCAGTCCTGCCTCTCTCCACAAGGCAGCAGACTGTCCCGGAGGATTTCAGCCTGCCAGAACCTCTCCGGGCACAAAGACATGCCGCCTCGGCCGGGCCGATGCCAACTCTTCGTTCGCCGATCTAGGCCGAGGGCAGGGCACAGGCGGCCCTCCAGAAGCGGGCACCGTGCGACTTTAGTCAGCTCTGAGCAGCAAAACCAGCATCGGGGATGATGGGAGATTTGGCCCGACTACATCTGGAGGGCCATGTTCCCCATCTGGCGCTTGGCCAGCCACTGCCTCTTGCCCACATGGGGAGCAGGGCGCCAGGAAAGCACACGCCCCGCGGGGAGCTGACTGGGCAAACCGAAAGCCGCTCTCTGAAAGTTACAGGTAAAGGCAGCAACCTGTCACTGTTCCAAAGGGCTCTGTTCCAGTCACACCCAGGCCACGAATTCTCCCTCATCAGTGCGGTACGCCAAGGAGCTTTGCCACAGCGCTCGGACGCACCAGCCTGGGGGGTGGGGGGGCTGCCATCCCTTTCCAGTAATATACGATGAACGGCAGCCAGTGAAAGAGTGTCGATTCGCAGCTCCCAAGACTTTGGCAAGCTTCTTGCACACATACACGTGTCTTTAGGGTGTGTGTACGTGTGCGAGAGAGAGAATTTAGTAAAAACTTCTCAGGTTGCCTTGAACCATCACGGCTTGGCCATTATCTGCCTCACAATCTTGTGAGTTGCTCGGAGAGGCCCGTGCAAGGAGAGGGTGCTGCTCGGTGATGGAGCCCCCACACTGCGGGCAGGAGGCCCCCAACTCCACCCCAGCATCCCCAGCTAGAGCTGCAAAGAGCCCTGCGTACAGCCCTGGAGAACTGCGGCTGCCAGTCAGTGTTGGCAACACTGGCCCAGACAGGCCCATGCCCTGACCCAGCCTCCTGACTCCTATCATTAACGCATCTACTGCCAACACCCACGGATAAAGCAGGAATGCAGAGTGACGCGAAGCGAAACCAGCCGAGGTTCCTCTTGAGTAAGCAAACCTCCTCCCCGCCTCGGGACACGCGAGTGCTTCTCTTACCGACTCCTCCGCCCCCAGGAGGCCTCCGCATCACAAGCTACATAAAGCACGAGCTCACCCACTGGCTCCCTCCGTACGCAGGAACGCACCTCGCAGCGTCTATGCACGAGATGCAACAGACTGTCTGGCTTAGGGTCCAGCAGCCGCCAGCGTTTCGCCTCTGCTGCCAGGGATTAAATGCAACAATTAGCACGAGGGCACCGTCGCCCTGGGACTCCACCTGAACTTTCGTCCCGAAAAGGGAAGGAAGAGACGTGCCCACAAGCGCGGCTCCCCCTAAGCACCCTTGCAGAAGCAAATGCTGTGCAGCTGCGATTCAGCTGCGAGGAAGGGGGCAACTCGGAGCACAGCCGGGCAGAGCGTAGGCACGGGCAGGGCTGCCAACCTGGAAGGAACGTCCTGCTTCCGGGGAAGCACCCATGAAGCAAACCGGGGCCGGAGGGGGGCTGATCCGGGAGAGCAAGCGAGCGAGCCCCCGTCGGCCGTTCGCCTTGTCCTTACCAAACGACTGCCACGGATCCGCGGTGGGACTGCTGGCGGCGGGGCCTCCCCAGGGGTCCGCTTGGTTCGCCGCGCCCGGTGGCCCCCAGGGCTCTGCCTTCTGGGAAGCGGGCGCCGCGGCGGGCAGGGCGTCCATGAGGTCCAGCAGGGTGGGGTGCTGCTGCGGGGGGAGGAAGTCCACGTTCAGTTTCGCACGACGAGCAGGAACAAATCTCGCGCTCTGTTTTTAAGCAGGCGAGAAAGAGTGGTGCCGCTGCATTCCCTGGCATGCCCCAAGGCGCTCGTTTGGGCTCCTGGCCCAGCACAGAGTGGTTTGGGGGCAAGCGTGCTCCTGCACACGTGCGAAGGGCAGCAGCCAATGAATGCAGGCAAGCTACATTTCCTCTCAGCTTTCCCCGAGACGGCCAGGAAGGTCTTCAGTGACCAAGGCTTACCTCCTTCTTTTTGGGGATTTTGACTGTATCTCTGCGACTCTCTTCCAAAGCCATCTGCAACCTCAAATCATCACCACGACGAAGACGCTCTTCCTGCAAAAAGGAGCGGCAGGAAGGGAGTTCAAAAACAGTCCATCCACTGCAACTACAAAACTAATAACCGAGTTCTCTACTGAGAGCACTCAAAACGGATGTGCAAAGTTAAAAGACAACACACTGCAACAAGCGTAAAATAAAAAAAAAACCAAATCAGGCGTCACTTCAAAATGTCACTCAGCAACACATGTTGAAGTACGATGACACCAGCTGGCCAGCGAACATGTAAAAATCAGGCCGATATGCAAGCAGAGACACAACCAGCAGCTAGTATTGTGCACCCAGCAATGGGGACAACGGGAAAGGGTGGACAGAGGTCTCTCTGAATGTCACGAGACATCGTTAAGAAAGCCCCCCTCAACGAAACCAACACCCGACCTGCTCCTGGCTTCACGACCTCAATGCTTGGATCAAAATCTTACTGACATCGACCAACAAGTTAAAATGCAAGAGCCGAAATGCCTCGATTTCCCCATCATGTTTCACAGACGTCACCCCGGCACGTTTTAAGGACTCGGAACCTGCCACGCTTGCAGGTTCTGCTCCTCGGGCCTCGGCTGCAGAACCAACCGGCATGGCGAGCCCAGGTCATCCAGAAGCGGTTGCGCTTCCAAGGAGAGTGTGCACTTCATTCTGATGAGATGGGTGAATGCCAAAGACACGGGATCTGCTTCTGCCAGCCGCGATGACTGGCGGGGGTTTCCTGCGCCGGGGAACACCGAGCAGAGGCAGCCAGGCCGGGAATCGGCTCCTCTCGGGTACCCTTCACCCGAACCTGAGCCGTTTCGGGGCACAGGCCTGCCTCCCCAACGTGTGTGACGGACATCCTAGCAAAGCGGGCTGGCTGGGTACAAGCCGCAGGTTATGAACGGGAAGAGAAGGGAACCCACCTGCTGCGCGACTTCTCTGCTCATCGCCAGGGCCAGCTGCAGCTGGAGCTCCTCCTCCCCACTCGTCTGGGGCCGCGCCTGCTCCAGCTCCGAGGACACGCGAGGCGACGTGGCTGTCGGGAGGAAAGGGGGCACAGTCACACCGGCGCTGCCGACCGGACGCGAGGGCGAGGGCAAGGGCGAGGCCGAGGCACGGGCCGGCTCCTGCGGCCACCCTTTTCAACACGCATCGTCAACAGCCGCTCGGCAGCAGCCGCGCCCCATGCACCTGGCAGAGGTGGGCTGCGGAAGGGCCACGCTGCTCTCGCACCCCCTTGCTCTGCTGTGCAGGGGCTGCGCATCCCAGGATAATCCCGTTCCGCAACAGGGCGGTCCGTGAGCAGGGGTGGGGTGAGTGCCGCGGCGCCCACTGGAGCCATCGCTCATCGTGGGCTAAGCAGCTGAGCTGTCGCTTTCAAACCACTGCAGTCCAAGGACAGCCTGCTCTTTCTTTTCCTTCGGAAGCCTGAAACCATCACCGGTGAAGCCCCGCCCGGACGACTGCAGAGCATCCTCCTCCTGAAGCCCCAGAACTCGAGAGCGGACCCTCAGGCCGCCTCTCCCGATTCTGACTCTGCCTCCAAACCTGCTTTGCTCTGTCTCGCCTGATTAAGAATCTGAAGGTTGAGAGAGAGCGTGTGCACGGGCCACGAGGGAAGCTGCACATGCGTGGCTTCCGAAGGAGGCATGGGCTGGAGAAGCATCTAGCCGGTCCAGCGGCCTCGGTGTGTGGCAGTGACCACAATTCTCCCCCCATCCCGAGCGTCTGAGAGTGGCCGAACCTTTACTGGAGCTCGGGAAGGGCAGAGTCGGGGCACCTGCGCATCCAGCCCATCACATGGCTCAGCAACAGACACCGTGTGGAGCCGTAACTACTGTAAACATGGCACTTATCCATACATGACACTCGGGAACAATTTGCGGTGCTGATGCGCACCTGCGAGCATCCGCAGCTCTCCCCAGATACACAAGCAAGCTGCGAGGCTTCGCACTCCTCTGGGTTTGATCGCCAAGTGCTTCCAACAGAGGCTTTGAAGGACACCGGCCACTGAAATATCGGCCTCAAATGTTGACATTACTTGTCCACACAAACAAGGCTGGTTCAAAGGCTGCAGTAACCAGAACGACTCATCGTTCCGGCTTATGGTGAGTGACCCGACAAGCTGATGCGCACCACCGGCTGAACCACCCAGAAACCACGGTCCGTTTAGTCTTAAATCCAAGTGGGGCTTCCCAGGGGAAAAGGAGGCGTCATGAATCAGAAAGAGTCCCACTCACAGTGCTCCATGCACCTCTGCCAGTGAGCGCCACCCGCAAGACTCATCGCGGGAGGACAGGATGCGGCGCAGAGCAGCTCAAGCGGCAAGAGCAAAAGTTGAGGCGTACGCCAGCCATCAAACTCGTAACACGACACCTCACTTTTCTAACCCGAACCCTACTCTGGTGTCCTATTCTAAGGGAAAATGTAGGGGGGAAGTAGAAAGAAAACATCGGAAAAAGCCTTCCTGGAGTAGCTTTTACTGCACAGCTCATCCTTTCTGAACACATTCCAACCATCAGAATCATGCCAGGACGCCTCGTTTCTCTAACCCTAACCCTACCCTGGTGCACACCCCTAACCCTAGTATAGGGCTAGAGTTCCATTGAAAATAATGCGATTTTGAAAAAGCCCCCCTTGAGTAGGTTTTTCTGCACAGCTCATCCTTTCTGCCCATTCTAAACACATTCTAACCATCAAAATCCTGCCAGGGCAGCTCGTTTTTCTAACCCTAACCCTACCCTGGTGCACACCCCTAACCCTAATACAGGGCTAAAATTCCACTGAAAAGAGGGCGATTTTGAAAAAGCCTTGAGAACCTCTTTTATTTAACCGGTATTTTAAAAATTAGTATTTCAATCGTTCTGAACAGTCGCTTTGATTTTGACTTTTATGTAAATTTTTATCATATTATGTTATTAACGTATGTGGTTTTACTGTATTTCAATTTTAAGGATTGTGCACCGTCCTGAGATGCCAAGCATAAGGGACAGAATACAAAGGTTTTAAATAAATAAATATAAAGGGACATAGTTCAGGGTCACACACACGTCCAAGCGCAATCTCTGGCCCTTCCACAGGGCTAGATGGGCAAACTGACACCCGGGGATCGGCTGCCGCCGGTGTGCCAGCAACGATCATGCAGAGACTGGGGGAAGGGGCTGCTCCGTCCACCGGCCTTTTGCCCACTGGCAGCTGCAGCCAGGGCCAACGCCTCGCTTCCCCAGCCCACCTCACCCCCCACCTCACAGGGAACCCTTAAACAGCTCCCGTCTAGAAAGCACTCGTTCCTTGGCTCGTGCTCGAATGAAGCGTCATGCTTGGTTGGATCCAGGCGCAATGGGCACAGGAGTTCCCCAGGTGACGAAGGGGGCGAATCTGTGACTAAACACTATTGAATGCCGTGACTTGCCAGAGTGCAGGATTTCTCTGAAATCACGCAACTTCGCCTGCCGTTCAGCTGCCGTTATTCCGCTACCTTTAAGCCAATCTAAAGGTCATGCTTAATGGCTCTGACTGATTTACATCCATAGCTGTGTTTCAAATTAAGACCTACTGATTATACTGAACCGGGTTTTATCATGTTTAATGCGGGAGCGCTATAAAAATGCATTTATGCATGGAAATGACCTATCACCTCATTTCATTTTAGATTTCAAATTCCTGGAGGAATCCAGATTCCACCAGCACCTCGCACTCAGCCTATCTCTGAATTTCTTGTATTATCAGCAAAATGCTTGATTTGCAATTATCTAGCACACAAGGTTATCTAGCCTTGCTAATGCTGTCATGCAGAGATGTTTCATCCACAGTATCTCTCATGACAAATCGAGCCAGATGCTTGTGCAAGATGGCACGGAGACGATCAAGGCCTGGCATCCTGAGCCCTCTGCGGTCCCCGCTGTCAGAAATCTCAAGATTAAAGCTTCACAGACCACACGGAAGGCACTGACGGATGTTTGCTGTCACAGAAATACGCCCTGGGCTGACTTCCCCAAGAAGCCTTTGCCTACAGTTCCCAGCATTCCTAACTTCCAGCAGGTGTTCGAGAGCAGATCTGCTCTGCTCTTGGTCCTTGTAGCCAGCAGAGGTTTTCGTGAATCTTTCCAAAGGATCTGCTTACTTTCGCAGACTCCAGAGCTTCCCTCTCACCAATCTGTGTTTGACGCCACGTCAAGTGGGGAAGGGACAGTCATGTTTATCAGAGGGTGCTGGCATTATCTCCACAGAGAAGCTCTCCACAACCTTCAGGCATCCCAAAAGGCCAACCTCCAGCTGAGTTCGCCTCACCGTTTCCTGTAACCTTTTGGCTGACGTGACCAGACAGGGAACCCCACTGAAACGATGACCCGGTTCAGAAGACACAGCAATGTTCCATGAGCAGCTAGCCATGGCGGGTCACCACGTCATCCAAACCTGGCCTGCTCCACCCACAGAGCCGTCTTTTTCCTTCAAGATGCTAGCTGTCCAAACTCAGAAAGGTGCGTGAGATGAACCTTTGCCCTCCCCCAAGGAGCTGGCTTCTCAGGAAAAAGTGCAAAATGTCCACCGCCCCGGCATCTGTGAATGAGGTTACCCCTGCCACCCTTTCCACAGGCAAAAACCCCGCAAGCGTTTGCCGGGCAGCTCAGCTTCGACAAGGGAAAAGCAAGGCAGGAAAAGCAAATATTGGGGTCACCACACAGAAAGGGGACCTGTTGGCCTTAGGCGGCAGGTCGCCATCCGTCCCCTGCAGACGCTGCCCTCCAAGTTCTGCGCCCGGGACGGCACGCCGCATCTCCACTGTCCTCTGACCTCAAAGTAACCCTGAGCAGAGCAGCCTTGGGGTGGCTCAG
>NW_025335684.1:1479027-1495008 GCF_004798865.1 Varanus komodoensis
TTACCAGGGGCCACAGCTCGGACGGAGGGGAGTGCGTACCCTTTCTCCAATTAATTTACTGGAGGGGAGGGGAGGGGGAGATGTGCCAAGAATAGCCATTTTCCATTTAAATGGTTACAACCTACCCCCCCCCACCCCCAGAACAGGATATTAAACAAGGGTAAGCACTCCCTTTCCAAACCAGCAACATTCCAGCAGAAACTCAATACCCATGCAATGTTTCCAGCCTTTGATCAGGAATTAGCTTCTGGAAACAAAAGGTTGCAGATTTCATCCTCAATTAATTTACTGGAATGTACATGAATGGAAACCAGTAAGCGAAAGAGAACAAAGAAGACAGGGGCCTTCCGGAAGGGGAGTATTGATTTTCGCTGCTTGTGGGCGAGCATGCTGGCACACACGACAACTGCTGGACAGTAAAATCTAGAGCACGTTTGGTTTTGGAGAAACTGTCGCAGCAAAAGCCAGATAATGAGCTACGACTATTAACAGGCCATTGAAAAAAAGTAAGATTCTCGTCACCGCTTCAGGCAGGAAGCCCTGGATTCTAAGAGCACAGAAATACTGATAATACACATGGAGCAACATTCGGTGAGTGGCTGCGGAGAACCAGAAGGAGCCCTGTGACAGCGTAACTGAAGAATTTGCTTGAATGAACTGGATCGACACCGCGGGCCTCTCCAGTTCCGCGTGTTCCCTCACATCACCGGCACTTCGCGAGCATTTTAAGGCATCTGTGACGCATCCAGAAATGAGAAGAGAGTCGGAACTCTGAAGGAGCCCCGCAACCCAGCCAGGAACCCGTACTTACACCCGTGGTAAGACGCCGGAGAGCCTCCGGATTTGCCATACTCTTGCTCCGAGTAGCTGGTGGACAGGTTGGGTTGGCTGGAGCCCCTGCCGAAGGTGATCTGGTTGCTGCCGACGCCGGTGGCTACCTGTGCCATGCGCTCTTTGGTCTTCAAGGCCTGGGCCCGCTCTGCCTTGAGCCGGTCATCGTCTTTCAGAAGGGACACCAGCTGCTTGGACTTCTCCCGCACGTTGATGCCCTGGTCCTTCCCGTCCCGGTCGATGTACTGGAAATCCTTCAGGGTCTGGATGGCAAAGATGTTCTCTTTGCACTGCTGAGCCACCCTCTCCGAGCCGGTCTTGATCAGGTAATCCAAGAGGGTGAGTGCCTTGTAGACGTGTCTCCAGTTCTTGCCGTGGTCGTTCAGCCGCTTCCAGATCATGCTCATGATTTCAGAAAAGGCCACGACGTTGTAGGTCAGATCCGCGATTTCAGTCATCAAGGAGCTGGAAGGACCCCATGGGTCGTTTGAGGTCGCCTCCCGAACTTTTATTTCCGCCTCGGAGTAATTGTTCACAATGTTCTTCATCTGCCGCCTAATCGAGGTCATGTTTACCTTCTCCTAGCCAAGCCAGCTCCCTCCTGAGAAAAAGGCCCTTAGAGATGGGCCACAGTTTTTTCTGTGCTGTAAGTCCCTGTGATAGGATGACACCGTGACCAGCTTGGTGTGAGTCCTGGTAAAGTCATTTCCTCCTCTAGTCAAAGCGACCAAAGAAACTGGAAACGCTGGCCTAAAAAAGAAAGAAAAAACAACAGCGATGTCCTCGGTTCTGTTACAGGCAATTAATTGCTTTGTTCTAGACCCACGGAAAGAAAACAGAAGCTGCAAAATAAAAAGTTCCCCCCTTTAAACCATCTATAAATAGAATGCGGACACAGATAACACCTTTCATAAAAGTGCCAGGCGAGAACGGCACACGCAGGCGACATGACACTGCTCTGCGTCTCTCGCTCGAGCCGGTTCTACGGAAGTGGTTTCCTCCCCTCCCAGAAGTGTTGACAGCTCCTCTTTAAGGGCTTATCTACACAACAAATGTAGGACATTCCTCCCAGTCACAGGCGCAGGATGCACGACAAAGGAATCACAGACCAGGCACCACCCTACACAGGCCTCCGCAGCCCAGGACAACGTCCGTCTGCTCAGAAGACATCTGGGGCTGCTGGAAGCGGAAGCAGCAAATACCGGCCGGGCACCCGGTTGGGGAAGAGAGCAGTGCCCATCCAGAACGATCCCTGGGCCAGCACCAGGACCGCAAGGTCTATGCACGCCTCCCTACCGACATTACTATTGCTGTTGTGATTGTATTTCTAGACTGCCCCGCAGTCAAAGCACTCCCCCGATTCTCCCTTTCATCAAAGTGCATCACACATCAAGATCTCAAAGCTGCTGTCAAGACTGTTCCTTGACAACAAAAATTGTGCATTGAACAGAAAAACAATAAACAGTAAGTTATTTTAATTAAGCATGGAGAATTGCATTAGTAGGAAATGAGCCTTTTTAACGAGACCATAGCGGATTACTAGTTTAGCAATGAATCACTAAGTAAACTTGAAAACTCAGCAAAAACAGGATTCCCTACAGAGCCAACGAACTTGCAACTGCAGCAGGAATCAAAATTAAATTTCACGCAGCAGCTGCTCGTTGAAAATATCAGAACGAGAACACCCAAGCAAGTTGACTTCTAAAGGACAGGGAGCTGCTAAACGGCTGCACCAGCTTGTCAGCTTAGGGTCGCTGAAGCCGCTCAGCCACCCCCCACTCAAGATCTGATGACTTGTTTCCCCAGCTGGAACGTGACCCGCACTTTCAAGGGGTCCCTGGCCTTGCTGGCTGTGCAGCGGCTCAGCTGGTCCCGCCCCTCCCGGGGGCCGTGGCTCAGGCGGCCAGCGACACTGCCAGAAGCACGGAGCGCCACCCGCGCCTACGGCCAGCTCCTGCCTCGAACCACGGCACGCTGGTCTAGCCAGGAGAACGCCAGTCGCTTTGCCTTTGCGGGAATCCCCGCCTTTGCCTCAAAGGCTTCGTCTGGAAGGCAGATTCCAAAATATCAGGTGACCTTTCAAGCGGACACAGACGGGCCCAAATGGGCTGCAATCCTAACCTTCTACCGCCATGTGCATTTGCCCCAGCGTAACGGAAGGCCCCACGCGGGGACGGCCAATTCCCTCAGCTCTGCAACTCACGCAAAAGGGCCCCTTTCCTCACCCAGACCAGAATCCCCACAGGTAAAGAGGCGGGCGGCCCAACGTCCTGGCTCGGGGAGGCCCCTCGGGCATGGCCAGCAACCGGTGGCACGGGGAAGATGGTGCCACAGTCAGTTTTGAATCACGAGCTCCACACTTCCAAGGACCAACGATCAAGACAGCCAGGAGGCATCAAGCGCACCGTGGACAGACAGAAACGCATCAGCTCCAGTGCTGAAGATCACCTCCACTGCTTCTCTTTATTCAGAGACATTAGACACAGATACCCGCTTAAACACAGATCTCCTGAAGCAGAAGCCCAAGAGAAAGACGTGAACAGCACTGCAGTCTTTAAGAACAGACTGCTAGAAACCACGAGCATTTCCCTTACTCGATTCGGTGCCATGTTTTTTAGCTTGGAGCTCAGCAAAAAGAAGGACGGTTTCATGAGCCACTCGGCTGAGGTTTTAAATAATTGCTTAATTGCTACCTCTAATATTTGTTCACAAGATAACAGTGGCCATGCAGGTTAAACAAGACATACAATTCATACCTATGTATTTTGCATATTTTCGTGTATAGGGACATAGCCCACAGTTGTTCTTCTAAGGTTTTAAGAAGGCATTAAAAAGAGCAAATCATGGAATGTAGTAAAAACTGTTAATACTACTGGCTATAAAGATGCTTGCGCCATTTCTCAACGCAGACCCATGTGCTCACAGCTTGTGTGCGCTTCCTGGCCCAGCAGGTGCTCCGCTCCAGCTTGACTCCTGCTTTCAAAAGTCATCCCTGTCCAGGTGCTGGGGGAAGCAAGGGAAAAGGAAACCAGAAGAGGGAAACAGGTCCTATCAACCCCAGCTCTGGCCCTGACTGCTCCCTGCCCCGCTCCCCAGAGGTTACTTTGAGGGACAATAACCTGGATGGAAATAAAAAAGTTTCTCTACTCCACCCTAGAGGCAAGTGAAAATCCCTTCCAGGTGAGTCGCTTGCCAAATCCATCACTTAAGCTTTTCTACACACACTCGAGCAGGCAGGTTTTGTGAGCTAGTAAATGTTTGCACCTACCTGCAAGGCTGGTTTAATACACTAAGTGGCATAATAAAAGTAACATAAAATTGCACAATGCACAGCAAGGAAGATGCGCAACTAGTTCTATGCAAGGTAGCATTCCACACCGCAAGTTAACACAAATCGCCCACGTTTTAAAGCACCAGTAGTTAAAAAGGGAGGCCAAAACGAGATTCCTATTTTAATGTTCCGTGTAAGAGGAATGCAATGCCTCACAAGCTACGAACAGCAGGAAAAGCCTCAGTTCACAAGACAGAGAAACACTTTTAATTACCCCCAGTAAAAAGGAGCAAGCGAAAGCCAACGACACGGCAGCATTCGGTGCGTCCGACAGACGAAGTACCGTACATTTCCGGCCTGGCTCTTAGAATGACATCGATCAAGAAGCCTCTTACTTACGCAGGACGTATTCTGTGTCCCTATCCACACCGTGTTTACTTGACACGAATTCCACTGACTTCAAGGAGACGTCTTCGGAAGTTAAGCGCATTCAGGACTGCAGCTTTGAAAACTAAATGAAAGTAAAACCCAGCTGCGAGTCAGGAGCCCTGCTTCTCCGTGGAAAGGTAGAACGGGAACAGGCTGCCAGGCTGATGACGGGGACTGGGCGTTATGTTTACATGACTCCAGTCCTCCATCAGCTTCACTGGCTTCCCATTGAAGTCCAGGCTCAATTCAAGGTGTTGGTGATGACCTATAAAGCCCTAAACGGCTTGGGTCCTGGCTACCTGAAGGAGCGCTTACGTCCATATATGCCCGCGTGCCCCTTGAGATCTGCGGGAGAGGCCCTTCTCCGGGAACCCTCCGTGAAGGAAATTAGGAGGGTGAGTACTCGGAGGAGGGCTTTCTCTGCGGTGGCGCCCAACCTATGGAATGCGCTCCCCAGAGAGGTCCGCCTGGCGCCGTCGTTATTTGTTTGTCGGCGCTAGCCCAAGACCTTTTTGTTCAAAAGTCATTTTAACTGTTAATACTATTTATTTATTTTATTCTTCAGCCAGGGCGACTTATTTTATATTTTTTAACTTGTTTTATATTTTTATTGTATAATATTTTAATTGATATATTTGCGAGCCGCCCCGAGGCTTCGGCGAATGGGATGGCATAGAAATTTTCTAAATAAATAAATAAATAAGTAAGTAAGTAAGTAAGTAAGTAAGTAAGTAAGTAAGTAAGTAAGTAAGTAAGAAAGAAAGAAAGAAAGAAAGAAAGAAAGAAAGAAAGAAAGAAAGAAAGGGTGATTTGCAGGGGAGAAGCAGAGGACGGAGAACTTGCGTCTTTCCCCATCCATGACTCCTCTGCTCAAAACTCAGCAGGGGAAACGGGCAATCATATGCATTCACATGTGAAATGTAATTAAACCCTCTCAGTCAAAAATTTCTAGCTGAAGAATAAATCACACTGTACACCAGTTGTGTTGCCCAAACCCCCAAGCTTTTAAAAATAAGGCTCAAGAAACCCGTCTCCAAAGCCAGGCAAGGAAGGGGACACTGTGCTCAGCCGTGCTGCAGAGACGGCGCCATCACAAGGGGCCGCAAGACCCCACGGGCAGGATGCATGGCAGGTCTGCTGCACCTTTGTGCGCAAGGGGGAAAGCGCGATCCGTGTGAACGGAACAGCACGGAGCGCTGGGACTGCCCCCACGCACCACCTGCTTCTCACACAGATTGCTTAAAACGCGACGTTACTCAGAGACGGGGTCACACCAGGGTTTGGGAAGCAAGGTTTGATTCGGGAAGGAGTGGGGAGGGAATGAATGCCACTCCCCCGAGCGCCATATGATGGTCTTCTTCGGGCTTCCAGTCTATAAAAGGAAGGTGGCAGCCAAATTTATGGGAGCTTTCCATTTCCCTTTTTTGCCATTCAAACAGCATGCCACCCGGGCGCGGAAGAAGGCGGGCGGGCGGGCAGGCAGCAAGAGGCCCAAGAGATTAATGTCCTAAGAGATGTGGTTCTCCAAGACGAAAGACCATTCCCAGTCTAGGTGGGGGAGCGCTTTTATTCCCCCCCAGTGCTGACCTTTAATAACGCCTCCTTGAATTGGAGGTTGCAGCGAAAGCACGGTGCACGCCATGGGTGTCTGACCACACTGCTGAAACATGCCCCATCATCTCATCCCGTTATTTTACAAGGGATCATTCTGCGAGTTTTCAGAAGTAGCTTTCTCACAATGTAGACTATAGTTTACATAAACGATAAGCAATGGGGTCAATATGATGGGGCTCTCTGGTGTGGGGAGGGTTCCTAACAGACGCATCTGTGGCCTGAATGTTCAAGCGATGCTGTCCAGTAAGTTACCTGTTCTATCTGCACCCCACTGTTGTTCCACAGAACGCGGGGGGACACGCACGGGGCGGCCAGGTGGTCCGTTCAGGGAGCAAACAGATCTGCCTGGCTTGGCTCCTCTGCTGCGTGCCCTGCCCTGGCTCCCACGCATTGTAAATACCAAGCATTTCAAGGCGCGTTACGTGCTGCGTGAGGGGGTGACAGAAGGAAAGGAAGGCAAAGAGAACTCATTAAGCCATGAGTAGGAATCACTGAGCACAGACAGGAAGGAAGAGGAGGAGGAGAAACCCTGATTCACGGGGAAGAAAAAGATGCTGCATCCACCGAGCCCTCGAGTCGAGAAAACACGACACCCAAGGCCTCTCAGAAAGGAAGAAACTCGGCGAGCTGTGCAGACGGGAAGAGGTCCTGCGACGTCACCCTATTGCGCAACATGGACACGCTGCCCGGAGGCTTTCCTAACAGAATGCTGCCCCCATGTTTTGGACTTCAGCTCCCATCAGCCCCAGCAAGAACAGCCAAGGGCCAGGGAGTGCTGGGAACCAAGGTCCAAAGGACCCGGGGGCTGGCAGGCTGGATAGGGCTGGCACCGAGCCAGACAAGGCGTCTACACCAGGCGCATCTGAGCATGGGAGAGATCCATCCAGCGGCGGGCATGGCAGAACCCCACCAACAGTGGGCGCGGAGGGGCATCGACTGCGCTGCACTCGCAGACACCGGACTCACTGTGGCAGAGAAATGTCTACACGTCAGGATAAGCCAGGGCAGGGGACTCACTAGCAGGATCAACAGACGGGCAAAGTCGAGTTGTTTAAGGCTCAATCTGATGCATGGTTAGGCATCTGGGGGAAAAACAGCCCCGACTGGGACATACTGGGAGCTGTAGGACTTTGGGTCTAAAGCCCTACAACCAGGCCCTAAAGCCTTTATCCCAAGTTAGTCGATTCTCTTCCTGCCCAGTTTTTAAAGCAAGAGATTACAAAATTGGAGGCTATTTTTGAAGGTCTAGAACTTTTCTCACAAAAGCCTCGGTTCTAAATGCATTCAGCAGATGCCCGCAAGCAGATACACCCTGCAACTGAACTTTCATGGTCTAATTATATAGTCCAATACCACGCGTCTAATTACTTGCTGCTGGCTTCAGCTCCCTTCTGGATCAGTCTCCACAACACACCTCTCTCCGTGTGGAGAGCTGCAACCCCGTGCTATGGGATCCAAAACATTGTTTCCCGAAAGCGGCAAGCAAGCCAATGTTCACACTGCTTCACCTCGAGGCCCAAATGCCTCACCCAAACTGCCGTCTTCTCCCACTCTCCCCGCGCAGGAAGAGCGGCTACGCTTCACAATCTGGTCCTGAGCCAGTTTCTACTCGGGGATTAGTTTCACACAGGAAAACCAAGGTACCTTACAAAAAGTAAGACCATGGTGGACGTCCTACAAGCCCCAAGCTCAAGCTGGGAGTAGTGAAGGCACCTCAGATGGAGAGAGCATTAATACTGCAGTCCCCCCGCCCCCATTCCTAGGAAGTGGGGCTGGCGCAGCCTTCCGCAGCCTGGAACTCTCTGGCTGGGTCGAAGTACAGCCGCCAGCCCCCCTGGCTGGCATGGACGGAACTGGGGGGAGTGAGGGCCGCCTCCAACGCCTCCGGTACCTCGCAGGCCGCAGTGCAGCTGCAACGCAAGCACACCCTCTCCCGACTTGCTTGCAACTGCAATTATGCTCTGCACCAGTTGTTATGACCCATGGCTCAAACATTCAAAAGCCGACTGACTCAAGGAAGGGCGTCTATGCAAACAGGCCCAAAGAGGCTAGGAACTGGAAAGTTTTCAAACACAAGTTGGCTTTTCTGGGCGTTAAACTGTTACCTGCTGGGAAAGGATGCGCATGCTCTGCCACTCCATCATGGGGGGAAGCGATCCAACAACAACAGTTGCACTAAGATCGGGAGGCCTATCGGGATTTCGCGCATCTGCAGGCTGTGCTGAATTGTACTCACGCGACAATCCTCCGGCAGTGGCTGCCGCGCTCTTAGCAACACAAGACGATGCCGACTCCGGAGACGCAGCCAGCCCTGCGTGCCGCGCACACGCAGACCCAAATGCCCCCGCGGTGTTTTGCTTCGCGCTCACAGAGTTGCGCCGCAGGCCCCAGCGCCGGGTCCAAGCAGGTCTTAGTGATCAGGCCCCGTCCTGTCCGCCCGCACCAGAAGATGCGCATCCGTGGCTTCAAGCACTCAATCGTTTTATGAAGATGTGTCAGTATTTTACTGCGCAGTGTACCAAAAAGATAAAAATAAAACACCGTGTTAATTTTTTAAAAACCGCAGGCACACAAGCTCTCGATAAATACCACTGCTAGCCGATTTTGGACAGCTTCCCGAACTGAGTGCTTTCAGCGGGCAGCAAAAATAACACCAGGTAGGTGCCCGCCTGACCTCCAGAGGCAGGGAGTTCCAGGGAAACGGCGCCCCATCCCGAAGGCTCTTCTGCCGGGGACTCTAGGGCCATGTGGAATCGCAAGAGACGTGCCACCCGAGGACCGGGCAGGGTAGCAAGGCAGCGGGAGCTCGGCCACATTTCCTAGTCCCAAGTTATCTAGGGCTTCACCCTCTACTAGCCGAACCTCCAGCCTGGCCCCACGGCAAACAGGCATCCGGTCTCAAGCTGAGCCATGCATGAGCACTGCAGCCAAGCCAGCGCTTCCCAGCGGCTCCCCGCGTCTTGCAAATGGGCGTCTGCTTGCTCCGAGGCCTGAAGGGAGCGGCACATTCCACGAGGTATCGGCGCCCTTCCACGAGGTATCGGCGCCCTTCCCGCTTTCCGTAAACTGGCTCCTGAAGGAGCGGCACATTCCCGCTTCCCAGACTCGCTGCAGCTTCAGCGGGAGGTCCGGTGAATGCCTTCCGACTGCAGACACAGGACACCCGGAGTTGCTGGAAGCTCAGACTGGTGCACTGTGGCCACGAATAAAAAATACTCATTATCCCAGGCGGCGGAAGATTCCCCAGTGCTCTTCAAAGTGTATGCAAATGCGGGGCGGCTTCTGCCGAAAGAAGATCGCCAGGGAGGGAAAGGCCAGTCTGGCGAGGGGGCTCCCCCACTGCTGGCGAGAGATTTCTGAGGTTTCCCGAGCACATTTTCTGCAACAGTGAACATTTAGGGCAGCCTCCGACACAGAGCCTTCGGGTGGCATCTGTCATCCAGACTCTGAGCAACCGGTCGCCTGCTCATTCCCAAACTCCCTTGAAATGCAAGTGGCAAAATACCGTTTTTAGCAAACTTCCAGCATTACCTAGAAGCAGCCGCCTTCCGCGCGGGGGAGAGCGCTCTTTTGCCATTCGTCATTCGCTATGGACAGCTGCGCTTAGCAAAAGGTGCTCCCCCTAAGCGCTCGAAACAGAAGGCTGAACCTTCAGAGGAACTACAACACACACCATCACGACAACTCGGCCTTCCCCAATCTGGTGTGGGACTACAGTGAGTTCACCCCCCCCCCCGAAGAAAGTACGGAGGGTGTCTCCCCAGAGGAGAGCCTTCTCCGCAGTGGCGCCCAGACTATGGAATGCGCTCCCCGGAGAGGTCTGCCTGGCACCAACACTACACCCCTTTTTAACCATCATTTTAACAATTAAGGGTTTTAGATATTTTAAGGTTTTCTGTCTGTGTTTGTTTCACAGTCACACTTTCTATTCTAGTTTCCTTTTTCCTTAGTTGATATGTTCAATTTTAAATGTTTTAATAATTGTAGTTTTAATATTGTATTTTAGAATTTTATATCATATAAGCCGTCCTGAGCACTTCCGCAGAAGGACAGGATATAAATGCTTGCAATCAATCAGTCAAGAAAGAATCAAAGACTGGCAAAGAACGAATTAGCATCGGAGGCTTCGAAGTAACACACAAGGCTACAGCCCTTAGAATACAAAAGACAGAAGGTGGAAGCAGAGAGACAGCACTTTTAAGCAAGAAATAAAAGATAAACACCCAGAACCAACAGGCAATTAATTCCCAAACCCAAGTGAATATTTTTTAGTGTCGACATTCAACAATGCCATGCCGCTTCAGTCTCTCTAAATAATGGCTCGGAGGTTTATGTTTCGCTCACTGCTGCTCTTAACCTTTGCCCCGGCAATCCAGCACATTGCTTCCCTTCAAACCCCATGCAATTGAAAAAAAGAGTTCTAAAAACCTCAGAGCACATCAAGTGTCGGTTTCACTTGCTGGGGAGCATGGGAAGCGGTATGGCAGCACTCACGTCCCGCTTGTGGCTTCCCACCTGGGCGACCGGTCAGCCGCCGAGCCAATAAACAGTGGGCCAGGTAGGCCCGGTGAGCTGTTTTTGTGAAAGACTTCGAAGTACCAAGGAAAGTCACCTGCAAGCGCAGTGGTCAGCCAAGCCACTTCGTCAGCTTTCTAGGAAAGGGTGCATCAGAACTAGAAGGCAGAAACTTGGGAGTACAGTTAAAACCAAAAATCCCGACTGGCTTCAGCACAACAAATGCTCCAAAGCTCTTCAAACCACTCAAAGCAATATGTTTGTTGACAGACATTCAATACCACAGCTTGAATTTTCTAACAGAAAATGGTTCAGAACAGATGCCATGTTCGTACTTCTTATGAACAGAACGTTTTGGAACTGAAATCCCTCAACATAAGTACTTTTCTGTTCTACCTCAAAAGACAGGAGGTGGGGGAACTAACGAGACCTACTTGGTTCATTTCATGGGATTATAAACACTCTTTCCAAGCTGCGTATTAGAAGAGAGTTGCATTATTTGAAACGCTTAGGCAGCAGGATACTGGCTTGTTGTGTTTCCCTGCCGCTCACATCAGAACCAGCAGGCCCAATGTGCGAGAGGCGGCAAAAGCCAGGCACCTTGGGATTCCTATGGACCCGTGGGAATAGTTCAGCCTGTAATCACGGCCTTCGAGAGCTGCTTCTCCATGAATTGTGACAATCCATAGAAGCCATTTTCCGATCTCAAATGCAACCCTCAATATGGGAACCGAAGGAATAAGCCACAGGAACACTAAAGTAAGAGACTTTCGAAAAAACAAGTTTTAAAAAGAAATTCTCTGAAACAAATAGGAAACTGCAGTATGAGGGTTTCCGTCTAGCAATGTTTCCATCAGCAAAAGCAGGTGAGTGCTCGATCTCACACAGCAGACTATTTTCACAATTAACAGTGTGGAAAGAATTAAAATGCAGCACTTGCACAACCAGTGAAGAAATTCATTAAAAGCAAAACACAGATCTCTTCCTCTTATGCTCAGTATCAAAAGCATGAAACAAGTACGCATCAAAGCAGCTTCCTTAAAAGTCACAGAAACCAGCAACAAGCCTTTATGACTGCAACAGAAACCATGAGACAATCCAGTGTCGAAACCAAGTAAGGACTGTTCTGAGAGCTGATATCCTAAGCTCACATTCTTTCCACGGTGCCTTTATCTCAAGAGCAAGCTTCCTCAGGCGAGACTCGGTCGAGAAGGCCAGTCCCTCCGTTTGCTTGGACCCCTGGCCCAGCTAGCCGAGCGCGGTTGCTTGCTTTCCACAGAAATTTCCCCCAGCCCCCTCCTCCTCGACGGGGGACTGGTTTGCAGCTTAGGAAGCGGTCTCAGGCAGAGTCGGGCCCGTGGTCCACCCGGCCCAGAAGCCCCCACGTGCGAGCAGGGGCTCTCCCACGGAGCTCGGTACAGTCCGCGGAAGCTCAGCAGGCGGCGAAGACACCGGCCACATCCGAGGAAGGGGAAGGGTGCCTCCGCTGTCACCCCTTCACCGCTTCCTTCGCTGGCCAGCTCCGCACAGCGAGGGGCTGCGGGAGGAAGCGGGGGGCGCCCGTCCCCCTGTGGCCAGTGCCTATCAGCTGGCTCCAGCTTCCTGCACCCGGACAATGCAACCCACGGCACCAGGCAATGCTGATGCAGGCGCAGGGCGACACGCAGCCACACGGAAACAGGGGTGGGGGGAGGCACCGGTATCCGCCTGATCTGCCCGTTGCCGTTCCTCTCCGCCTTTCCCGCTCAACGGTGTGGCGGGTTTGCGGGCTCAGGGCCACCAAGCCGCCTCGGGCTGCGCTGAGAAAGGCTGGCCAAGGCTCCCGGCCACTGGAACCGGCAGCGGACAGGGTGGAACTGGCCGGCACGCGGGACCGAGGTGCAGAACGCCTCCTCCCGCCCGGCCCACCACCACCCCCGGGGGACTCCCTTGTGGAGACCAGCGGGGAGTCACCTGTGGCGATGGCAACCCACATGCCCGGCAGAAGGGCGTGGAGGGGGCTCTGGATGCTGGCCGGATGCATCCACCAGGAGGACCAGCAGGCGCACCCCGGCACTCACTCCTCCCCGTTCTGCGAGCCGAGCTCAAGAGGGAGGAAGGGAGGGAGAGGAGTGGGGATGCGGGGACCCCCCCGGCATCCCACAGCCCGGGCAGGGTCCTCGCAAAACATGGCTCCGCGCCACCAGTGTGACGCGAAGAGCCACAGCGGCAGCTTTCATGACTCCCGCCTTCAGGAAAGACCTCGCCCGACGGACTGGCCTGCTGAAGAAGCCCATCATCTGCACATTCCGGGGAGGGCGTGTGGGGCCCCCATTGCCTCCCCACTGAGGCTGGGCAGGGTCTTCCTCGTCCCCCTCCCAAGGGTTCCTCCACCCATGGCTCCCGGCCAATCCAGGCCCCAAAGGCCGCCCTTCTCTCACATTAACAGGAACGCTTTTGCTGAGATCCCCTCTTTACCTGCCATGGCATTTACCTGCTTCAGAAAGTAAACAGGGTTTTGGGCTCAGCCAACAGGAACAAAGCGAATGATGATGCGTGTTGCTAGGAAGCCATGGGTGGTAGAGAGGCAAATGGCTAGAGCGGCTCCTTCTGCTGCCACTCTTTCCTTGGGACTCTATGGTGTTTTCATCACGGACAGGAAAATGGGAAGTCCCAGGTTCGGATGTCACAGCTGACCAATGCGGCAAGGAGAAGCCACACTGCTGGGCCTTGTGATTTCCAGGCCCAAAACAAGATATACAACTGGGTCCAGAGGACATGACAAGCCCACAGTGGGAAAAAGCTACAACTGTGTGTTGTGATGTGTGAGCCCAGACAGTTTCCAAATGCATCCATTTTGGCGTTCACCAGCAGGAAAAGTGTTCCATTCCTTATGCATAGCGAGATTTTAAAAAGAGAAAGCGTAACAAATACCAAGAGATTCAGCACAGGTTGCAGCAGTGCACAACCCAATCAAAATAATTGTCACGCTGCCATTACACGCTTCTTCCACATTAAGTTCTTCAAATCTCCAAACGCGCATGAGGTTTACATCATTAAGCAACGGGGCTGGGGAATGTGCCAGGCAACCTTGGTGGGGAAGCATCAAGGTGCGCAAGGACCTTTCCGGGGAATCAAGTCCACACCTGGACATTTACCAATCAATCACAAAAAACCTTTTGTACCAGTTTTGCATGGCTCATTCTCTATGCACGCACACCTATATAAACCTCCAAACACCCCCAAATATTTATATTCACAAGTCAGTACTTGAAAATTCGTCTGCCTAGTTTGACTGGTTTACTTTGCTCCTTGGCAAACGTCACCGCTGCTCTGCGCAAAAATTACACGCAAGACATCTGTTAAAATCAGAAGGAATTAAGGTAATCCGAGAACATGCCTGTAAATAACTTACCAAAGAAACCTTCCCTTTCACTCCGGTCACAATCCTGCATGCAGACCGGCCTCAAGGGAGCCTGTTTCTTAGCAGGCATGTGCAGCAAGGCACAGTCAGAGATCATAATGTTGCAAAATATTTGCAGCGGTTATCTATTCTGCCATCAAATACCTCGTCATATGTCTGCGTGTTTTGAAGCAAATTTTCTGGAAAGGTATTTGGCCATCCCAAATTACACCTCTGTCATTAAAAACAACCTCACAAAATCACCACATCAACAACAGGTGTGAATTAAGGCACTTCAGAGCAAAATTAGCATTATAGTCTCATGTCCGTTGGTCTGGTTAGATTACAGAGTAGTTCAGAGTAGTAGCTGAAGAGTCAAGACGCACAGAAACACAGACATAACATACGTACATCCACACTCCTTACTCAAGATAGTTCTGGCTGATTTGCAATGGGCTCTATTGCGAGCGACATGTGCACAGAACTGCCGTCAGCTGCGACTGCATGCAGTTACTTCAGAACTACTCTGATCAGTTAGATTTAATTCTCCTAACTTTAAAGAGAGTTAAAGAAAAAAGAACCACATCAACAAAGCATCTGACAACCAGAGAACTAACCCTGTCTGAAAAGTTTATATCAAGTGCACGAATAACCAATATTGCTACAGAAAGCACGTTTGCAACATGGCCAGAATTTTTCTCTACTATCATTAGCATCATAAAGATCTTTCAGCACATTCGATACACCTCTCCCTCCAGAACCATCTGAATGCACATTTTAGCAAGATCTCTCTCTTCCAGAGACTATAAGGTTATTTTCGAACATCCCGCAAATCCCACAGGTGCTTATTTCTAAGAAATGAAATTAAAATAGTGGAACCAAAATTCAGCAGCCACCCCAGGTATCTGAGGGATGCAGGTTCCTGCCCACGGCCGATCCGATGTTCAAAAGCAGGCCAAGTCGGGGGACCGCTGAAGCGCTCCATTTCAGCATTTGCGCACGCTTAAAAAACCCTGCTAAGCAAATTTGCACAAGCGCTACTAGTCCAGGTTGCAAAATCTGAGTAATTTACACAAAGGGCTTTGATCTTTAAGCACACGCACGCAGAGATTCCAGCCCAGCTGGCTCAACCGACTGCATAGCAACTTACTGCCAGCGCAGGGCTGGCAAACTGGAATGCGGGGGGGGGGGGCGGTCGGGAAAATCCCCCCGAGGCCCCCCCCCCCCCCCACCATCACATGCATCACACACAGACCTGCTCACCGTTTCCTTTCTGGCACAGTTCCAGCAAACCGGAGCTGGCTGGAAGCAGGCAAGAAAACGCTTTGCAGCTACCAACCGTTCCGGCACTACCGGGAGGCGCCGCTCGGCTCCCCCCCACCCCCGGCCGCGCTGCCCCGGCGGAACTGTTGCGCGCAGCCCGGCGGAGACAACAAAGGCCACTCGGCATGCAGGGTGGCGATCGCCCAACCGCGCGCGCCCCCGCCCCCGGGAAAGCAACGCCTCCCGCCCGCCGGCGCATCCCTGCGCGCTCCCCCGAGCCCGCCCGGGGATCACGCGCGCGCGCCCGCCCCCCGCAGCCCCCCCCCCTCCGCCAGGGGCCCCCGGGCCCGCCGCCCGGAGATGAGGGGGGTCCGAGCCGCCCACGCGCCCGCGCCCCCCGCAGGAGCACTGCAGGCAGGCAGGCAGGGCGCCCCTCCCGGCCCCGCGACCCCCTCGCCGCCACCCCCGCCCCGCGAGCGCAACGTGCCGTCCCCAGCCCGGGGGCCCCGCTCGCGGGGACCACACTTCCCCGCGGGGCCGCGGCGCGGGGCGGGAAGGCGCACACGTCCCCCGTAACCCGGGCGCCCCCCGCTCACCCGGCGGGCGGGCAAGCGCGTCCTCACGGCGCGGTGCCGCCAGTCCGCCCGCGGAGGCGGCGGCCGGGGCCATGCGAGCC
>NW_025335684.1:1495108-1593962 GCF_004798865.1 Varanus komodoensis
CCTCCCGCGCGGGGGGCGCGCGGCGGCGGCGGGCCCAGTGCGCACGCGCGCCCGGCCGCCTCCCGTCCCCCCCGCGCCTGCTGCGAGGGGCAGGACGCCCCCCGCTCGGGCGAAGGCCGGGGGCCGCCCCCGCTCGGCGCACAACAGCCCCGCAGAGCAGGCCCGGCCGGTCTGCCTCCTGCATCGCTCCTCGCGGCTGCGTTGGCCTCCCGTTTCCTCCGGCGCAGCTTCGCATGCCACCTGCAACTGCCAGAAGCCGTGCCAGACAGAGCAGAGCACCGTCTTGAACATACGGTGCGCACAAAGAGCAACATTTTAAAGCCTAATAAAAGAATTGAAAGCTTAAAGCACCGATTTAACACGAACAGGAAAGGGCCACCGGCATCCACAGGGCCAAGGACCTGAGACCCTGTAAAGGGCAGGACATGAAGGCTGTAAACAAATTAATAAACAAATAATCAGCATTAAAGTATCTCTTCAAAAGGGATGTCTTTGCCCAGCGCCGGAAGGAAAATAAAGACGGCGCCAGGTGAATTCCTCCAGGGAGGGGCTCCCAAAGATGGGAAGGGTGCCTATTTGCCCCCCCTCCCAGGGGGTGGCCCTTGCAGAAGGGCGGGCAGGTGTGCACAGGTGTGGGCAGGCCTCCGGGGAGGGTCTCTGGAAAACAGCCGCTTTGGGGAGGAAAAATAGAGCGTGAGGATGAGTTCAGGGCGACTGACCGCAGCCCTTTTGCGAAAAGGGTATAACGGGAGGGGGCTGATGGGTCCAATCCCATCTTCCCCAGCCTGATGCCCTGCAGAGCCCAAGCACCCTCTGCCCTTCCCACATTTCACTTCCTGCGAAAGCAGCTGCCCGGTTTCCTGCCCAGGGTGATCCGCACGGGCAGGATCAGGCCGGGAGGGTCTTTGTCAGGGTCCTCCTGAGAAAATCCCCTGGAATGGCTTCCCCCTCTTTGGGGCAGTGGAGGTGAGACGCAGGCCTCCTCATCCCCCTCCCACCCACTGCACTCTGCCACAAACACATGAGCCAAGTTTCCGGACCTCATGAAACCTTCCTAGCTCTCAGGAAACCAGGCTGGCTCTTGCTGTTCTGGGAACGTGGGGCCTGAAATCACCCTCCTTCCCCAAGCATGTACAAAGAGCAGCCAGTGGATGAATTAATTAGTGTCGAGAAGCAAGATGGGGAAATCGCTGGAGCGCAGCTCACAGCAGGAGACCGGGGAGGCGGCCCCCGAAAGAAAGCGGTCGTGCCTCAGCCTGGCCGATGAGAGATTCCACCCACACCTCTTCTCTCTCTCATGCAAAATCCCCGTTTGACGAAGGGGCGCAGAATCCAAGGCCCCGGCCCGATGCAGCCCCCCACGTCCCCCAAATGCCACCCGTGCACCCCGATTTCTGACGCTTTCCTTTCAGGCACTTCCGTTCTCCACCCTGAGCAGTTGCAGCGCACCCCGAAAATCCCTTGCAGCAAAGGGGGCTTTGGGCGAAAGCGGGGTCATCGCTCCGGCCCTGGCGCCCCCCTTGGGCCTGGCCCATCGCTGGCATGGAGCCCCTGAGATCCCCCCCAACTGAAATTGGCCTCCGCTCCGGAAGGACGCCAGAGGCCCAGCCTATTTAGGAACAGCCGGCTGCCGGGGGCGGGGGGGGGGGGGATTTGGGGCAGCTTCTCAGCTGGGCCAGATCTGGGTGCATGGCACCAGGCGGATGGAAGGCAGCTCCGGCCCTGCTCCCCACAGCGCCCCCAGCCCCCTAAAAATGCGACGGAGGGTCGGAGACCCGGCCGGGCGGCCTGAGAGCGGGAAGGCTCCGAAAGTCGGCCTCTGCTGTGCCCAGCAGAGAAGGGCCCTGGACCCAGCCCCGTCTCTCGGCCACACAAGCTTATTTAACCAAAAGAGGCATGCCCAGCCCCTGAGGACCCCTGCCCCCCGTGGGGCTTCGGCCACCCCAAGACGAGGCCGCAGGAGGGAGGCAGCTCGCCCGGGCGCTCCTGGAAAACATCCCACGCAGCTGAGCAAGCGTGGCTGGAAGCCTCCCCACCGCGCATCAGACCCGCAGGCGAAGGCGCATCTTACCCGGAGCGCAGGGTGCTGCCACCCACCTGCCGGCGGTGTGGGACGCGAGTCTTGTGCCTGCATGTGCGAGGCGCCGAGCGCCCCAGGCCTGGCCCGGCCCGGCCCGGCCAGTCCCTGCAGGGCCGCCCTCCCGCCCCCAGCAGCCCTGCCTGGCTGTCCATTCCTTCCCATGCTGACGAGCTAATTTTAGCGGCGCTCTTGGAAGCTGCTGCTTCCTGTGACGAAGGGCTTTCCTGCGTTGTTTTACGAGCGCCCGTTAAAATGGCACATGTTTTCATCCAGCCCATCCTGGACGGGACTCCCTGCACACACACACCCCTTTCTCCCCCAGCCCCAAACTGGAAAAGCAAACGCACTCTGCCAACAACTGCCAGAGAGGGGAGGCCTGGCTTGTGGTATGATTTTTGGGTGCAGGTTCAAAGAACAGGATGGCCTCACCGAACGATTGCACAGAATACTGTTTATCAGAGGTATAATGCTTGGTATGAATATTTCTCTTTCGCGGACTAGCACCCGAGAACACAATCTCTGCAAGGGAAGCAAAAACTTCACTGCTTAAAAAGAAGAGTTGACGTGGATCCCTGGGTGCTCAGCCAGTGGAAGGAAATGCACTTCGCACATGCTCAGAAGTCACTGACCCCGCACCATTGCCTCGTATCTGCTGCTTTTAGGCACGGCCCTGGTCAGTTAGGGGGAAATGCGGCTACCTGAGGGAAGCTTCCTTTGTCCACATATTTGGAGCAGGATCCTGACTCGGCACGGACGGGAAAAGTCCTGCGGAGCCGGCTGGGAAGAGCTGAAGCTGGCGGAACGCTGCAGTCCGAGCATCACCCCGACAGCCCTCTACCCATCTCTCGTCATAGCCTCCGGATGGCTTTCAAAAACCGTCAGAATGCAATCAAATGCAGATCACAGATCATTAAACATAATTTTGAAAGAGTAACAAGAAGTCACCCAAGAGCTTAAAAAAACAAAAAAAAAAGAGCGAATCGAATGTTAAAAAGCGGCAGACTTCAGACCGATCCCTCCCTCCCTTTCAGTCTAACCGACCTCACAGGGTTGTTGTGAGGAGGAAAGGGGCTCTGCAAGCCCTCACCAAAGGGAACAGGCGGGATGCAGATGCGCCGCAGTGACAGGTGGGAATGGACCAGGCCACCTGAAGGACCACCTGCTGCTGCTGCTGAAGCTGCATGGATTTCCAGGTCGCCGGGAGGGAAGGCCCTTCCCTCGGAGCTGCTGCCTTCAGGGGTGCTTTTGCAGGCGGTTTGATTCACGCAAGCCTTTGGCGTGAAGGTTGGTCTATCCGGTTCCGTGCGGTTCCGTGCGGTTTTTGTGGGGAGTTTAATGCTCGTGTTGTGGCTATAATTCTGCTTTTTATTTAAAAGTTTGGTTCTTATTATGTGCCGCTGCCTGGAGCATCTTTTCCTTGGGGCTGGCTGGGGAACTGGGCTGGAGAAAGGAGCTGTGCGCTACCAGAAAGCTGGAAATTCCCCAAAGCTCACTCTGCTGGCTTCTGCATCGCCGACCAGGCAAGCCCCTCGCAAAGGCAGCCTGTCTGTCTGTCTCGACTAATTATAGGTATTACCTTAACCCTGAGAACAATGGTCAAATATTGACGAAGAGTTACAGGCACAAGGCGTTCAATGCTCTCCCTGGAGCTCCTCCCGCCTGGATTAACTAAGTCAAAGCAACTCCTGTCAAAGGAGATGCAGAGATATGATATCCAGGCTGAAAGGACCATTAACGGCCCTGCCTAGAATTCATGACCTACTTCCAGTTTGCACTGGGGGTGTCCAGCATGACCACACGTCTGGGGAATGCCACAGCAACATCCCCAGAACAAAAGCCGGCCGGTCGGGAGGCATTGTTTCCCAAGGGAAAGAACATCATAAATAGCCACTGTACGCAAGACCCAGCCCAGCCGGGTTTCTCTCGGACTTGCCTTGCCTGCAGCAACTCCTGAATCATGCGCTGAAGGCACACGGGAGATGTAAATCCATGTAGGGAAGCTTTCCCACAGCTGAGGCCTGCTCCTAGAACAGCCTTCCAAGCCACAGCCAATTCCTCCTCAGATTAAATGAGGGATCCGAAGCCGGGCTCCTGGGCGGGTGAATCCAGCAATCGCCCACGCGCCGAGTCTCACCTGGGGCGGTGTCGCGCACGGGCCCATGCAGAGGCTATGCCCAATGCCTTCCGTCTTCCCACGCATGTTAGCGTTTTTCGTCTCAAGATGACCAACCTGAGCACCACGCAAAGTCTTGCAGGCTCTCTTGAACCGGGATAGGAAGTTCAGCGCCAGAGCCAGATCCCAGGAGCCCAGTCCGCACGCATGCAGACGGCCGGGAGCAGCAAGAAAGGAATCTGGTGCCGTACGCCGTCCTCCGAGCAGCGAGAAGGAGATTGAGGACGTCGGCACATGGACAGTGGCTGCCCCAGTGCTCTCGCATGGGGAGGTTGCTGCTGATAACAGCCCCAGAACTGGGTAAGCGCATCGCACGCAGAGGCCTCCGTTATCCCAAATAAAATCGCTAGCCATAAAAAACAAACTTGTTGACAATCGACCGGAAATGAGTCAACACAGCTGCTCTGCTTGCTCGTGGAGGCTCTACCAGACTGATGTTACTCTTCTACAAGAACATTACCTTCTCTTTTTTTTTCTTTTGGGGGTGGGGGCTGGAGGGAGGCACCTTAGCAGCACTTGGTCACTGGTGGATTTCGCTTTGCTCCAGAGAGACACGGCAAGCGCACATCCTGCCTGTGAATCCCCCATCTTCTGCCGGTCCTTTCAGCTTAGTATCCGTTGTTTTTTAAATTCTCAGTGGATGCAGAACAAACATTTTCCCGGGCAAGACTCTGCCCAGTTTAATAATGCCCATCACGAGGGTCCATGGCAGTGGACCAGATTTTTGCCAAAGACCCTGCAGGAACTTGAATGAAGGAAAGCTGGAAGCAAAGTGTGTGTGTGTGGGGGGGGGGGGGGGATGAGGGGGGGGGGGGGCTGTTTTGCAATTCCTAGATGTTAATGTGACCCTGGAATAGATTCAAGCAGGCAGGAAGAGAAAGTGTCCTTTTAGGGCATCCACGGGTCTTGCTTTGCAAAGCTTCCTCCGCTATCGAAAAAGCTTTTGGGAACAGTCCTCTCTTGAAGGGTTGTACCATCTAAGCCTGTTCTAAAAATGAAGGGTCCAGGCAGGGACGAATGGGGGCCAGACGACCGAATTTGTGGCAGCCTTTCCCAACTGGACAGCTGGCCAATGTGTGAGACCAAACCTCCTATCATCCCCAAATGCTGGCTGGGGAACGCTGGGACGATCCCCTTGCAGATTTTCAGATGCTGGCAGCCAGCGAGTCTGTTTCCACTCTTTCTAGGCCTAATGCAGATCCCAGGAGGAGGTGGCCGCTGGAAAGGCATCAGCCAGAGGGAAGCCAGTAGCCGCACCTCCCTGAGACGAGCCCACCAGCTTGGCATGCACTAATGAGCTTCGGTCAGGAGCTGATCCCCGGACCATCTGCCCGCTGCGCCGGCAGCGCCACAGAAGCAAGATTTCAAAGCAAGAGGGGGCAGCCGCTTCTGCAGGACGCAGCGCCGGGGGCCGGAAGGGGTGCTCCTGGTTTTACTGGGGCGGGGGGCGGGGGCAGAGGCGCTCAGCCAGCGCTGCCCCGGCGGCAGGCAGATCGCTGCTTCTGCTTCTGCTCCTGGCTCCCCTCCGCGCATCCGGCCAGGCCGAATCTGATGCCCGGCCAGGCCCACGCAATTCCCCCTCCAAATCACGGTGGGCGGGCGCCATGAGACGCCCACCCCCTTCCCCACCCAGCCCCACACGCCTCCTCTCCCAGAGTCATTGCAGAAATCAATACACGCCATCGACGCAAGGCCAATGTTATCTCGCCGCTCCAGCTTTCCAATCCGTCTCTGTGACTCAGGCTGCCCGGGCTCTCCTTCGCAGAGGGAGAAAGCCCCAGCCGTCAGCTTCCAGCCCCACAACGAGCACAGGGGTGTCTGCCGTGTCCCCCGGCTTGGCCTGCTCCCTGAACTGGGGGGACCCGGGTCAAAATCCGCAGCAGCATCCGGCTGCCGGGAGGATCTGCTGCCTTTCCCTGGACGGCGATGGATGCCACCGTCGCAACTGCGCCTCCTGGTCCAAAGGTCTCACAGGCCGCGTGCCGGACGTGCCGGACTGGCTAGCACGCCCTTTGCGTTCCCAGAAGGAAAGGCAGGAAGACGGCCTACGGGGCCAGCCCGGGGTGTGCTGCTGCCAGGTGGAGAAGCCGCCAGGGCTGCGGGGGGAGCCCTGCTTCGGCACTGGGATGGCACACCCCTGAGCCGCGTGGTCTCCAGGTCTGTGCGGCTGCAAGGCGGCGCATCCCCCCAAGCGCACCTGTGTGCAAGAAGCGGCACAGAAGGGCCTCGGGGGATCAGGCAGGCAAAGGGGCTGCTCCCGCCTCCCTTGCCGCCCCAGAAGATTGACCTCTCCCCGCTTGGCTGTGCCGGAACGACTGCTGATAATGAGGCCTGATTGCCCTTCCTCTGGCAGGCAGAACGCGGGACGCTCTGGGGCTGCGAGGAGGGACGGAGGCAGCGCCTGGCAAATCAGCCAGCTTAACGAGCAAAGGCTGGCCCCCCAACGGCTCTCCCGGGCCACCCCGAAAGCCCTTCCGCCGGGCATTTTAATCAAGAACGCAGGCCGGCTCCCAGTCCGTCAGAGGCAGTGGGAGGCCTGGCTGCACGCGCTTCGCACAAGGGGGGCGCACGCTTCCCCTCCCCTCACTGCCCCCCTGGGAGGAACGGAGGAGCCGCCCCACGGGCAGTGCAGCCGCCTGCTGTTTGTCACACCACCCACACACGTGGCTGTGAGCACAGCACTGGGAGCAACAGAGGAGTCTCTGCCCCAACGCGCATACAGTCTAGAAAGGTGCAATGTATCACGGGGGGAGATCCCGGGCCGCCTCTCCCACAGTTTCTGAAAGACGATGGGCAGCTACTAGTGGCTGGAAGGAGGCAGGGAGAGCAGGATGAGCCGAGGGGCCGTGCTCTGTGAGACTCCCGCAAGGAGCCGCTTCAGCCTGAGCGTGAAAGAAGAGTCCAGCCGACCGACTCGCTGGCCGGCCGAGGGAGGGCTGGCCTTGTGAAGTCCCCCAGACCCTTTGATCAGCCACTGCGAGCCGCGGTGAGCTCACCTGGCAGGTGCGTGTCCCCAGGGACAAAGAGCAAAGGGTCAACCTGCACAGACCTCCCTGTGCCTGGGAAAGGCTGAAGTGGGTCAGGTGTGGGGCCAAGGCATCATCACTGGGGGGGACGGGGACCCGCGACCCATTCTGGGAGGCCGGATCTGTGCGAAGAAGACTCACACTGGTACATGCCAGCTCTCGCTCAATACACAGATATATTTAAAACCCTACAGGCCCCGAGGCTTCTGTGAGATCAGGATAATGAGCCACGTTTCAGAGAAGGGATGATAACCTTTAACATTTCAGTATTGCCTTCAAAGGTCCAGCACAGGCATTCACGTAATCTTTACAACACCATCGCGAGGGATCATTCTCCCTGCACCGGGGGCAGGACAGGATGCAGGGGTGGAGCAGAGAGAGGGAGAGGCAGGACTTCCCGCCTGCATGCCTGTCTCTGTCACAAGCCTGCATCAGCTCCCAAAAATCCAGTCCCATCAAGGGCAATAGCTAACGAGTGCATGACTGGCCAGCGGCTCCGCCTTTCCTGTCCCATTCGCCTTGCGCCATCCACGCACGTGCCGACTGGCTGGGCCGAAAGCTGCAAGTGCAGGGCCAGGCCTTGCCCTGGACTGTCACTGGCAAGGAAGCTCAGAAGAAAGAGCAAGTGGGGAAGGCTGGAGCAGGCAAAGCGCACATCAGGATCTGCCGCAGTCAAATCTCTCCCTCCCTGGGAGACGAGAGAGGAAGCACAGCCATCCCACCCACCCTGCTGGCATTCTGCTTCATTTTTCCTCTTCCCTCCCCATCTGCTTTTCCTTGTATGTGGTGCCTGTCTGGATTGTAAGCATGTGGGCAATTACTTTCCTTGGGGTTTTTTGCGGATGGATTATAAGCCACTCCAAGAAGCTATCCTGGCAGGAAAGCAGAATAAAATCCCATTGATAAATATCACACTGCTAGCATGCAGTGGGGCAAGTTTTGCTCCCTGCAGACGCACCTCCCTGGTGCACCCCGATACAAGCTCTTGCTGCCCGTCACGTGTCCTCTTTCCAGCACGGTGAAACCGGGGGGTCCAGGTGGAGAGGAAGAGGCGAGGCGAGGAGAGGTTGTCCCGCTCTGGGCACCTGCTGCGTACCTGCGGCTGAGCCACATACCCTGTGGCTGGGAGTCAGAAGGGAGAGGGAGGGCTAGTAAAGCAACCCCAAACTGCACCACAGATGGAAAGACCCCAGAGCGATCTCCGCTGAGCTAGAAAACCGCTGCCAGATGCTTCATGCCCCAGGATGCCAGGAAACCAAACGGATGATCGGTTCCCTCTTGCCGAAGCGGCCCTTGCTCACGGACGGCGTGGCGTTTTGGGGGCGGGGGCTTCTGGGCCGGGGCAGCTCAGCACGTGCTGCCGGACGCCCCAGGGAGGTCGGTTCAGCTGAGCCCCCCAGCCCGTCTCCTCCATGACGGCCGGACTTGGTCCCACGTCCCCCACACGAAAGGGGTGCTGCCATTCGATGCCTCCCCGAATCGCGCTGGGCAGAGCTAGTCTCGGGGCCCCCACCCCCAAGAGGCCAGTGGAGGTACCCCCGCTGCCGGTGCTGAGGGTGGCGAGGAGACCGGCTCCCCGAGGCGGCCCCCCGAAGCCGGCGGCCAGCACTGGCCCTGGAGGTTGGGCCCCCGAAGGCATGGGCCGGCCCAGTCCTCCGTGTGAGCACGAAATATTCCCGCAGGCACACGCAGCCATTCTCTGGGGCACCCCAAGCACACGCTGCGTCTGCCTTCCAAAAGGCGCCTCCCAGGTCCCCAGAAAGGGCAAAGTCGGCCAGAGGAAAGGGGCGGTGGGCATCATGCTGGCCCCCTCCCCAAAGAGCCCCCGCCTCATCAGCCCCCCCGCCCACATTCCCGCCACAAACGCACAGCCCTGCAGCGCTCAGTCGATGCTGGCGCACAGCCGTGGTGCCTGATTGTGCATTCCGTCTCCGCTTCCCGGGACGCACATGCTTTCCTGCGTGGGTGGGTGTCGGAAGCACACGGCTCCGGGGGTGCGGCACTGGAAAAGCGGGTTCCCGGGGAGCCCCCTCCCTAGGCTGGCGCTCCGATTCGGCAAGACTTGTTGCTGGCGGGCTGCGATTGGGCCAGCGGGGGCGGGGGGCGGCCTGGCCACCCACCTGCTGTGCCTGCTGCACCTGGCGAAAGAATTTCCCACGATGCCATTTCCTGACGGAGAGGATGCTTTGTGATGCACACGCACACACACGCTTCCGTTGAGAGAGGCTGGCGTTGCCGCCTGGGTGAGAGAGAGAAGGGGCCATTCCTGCGCCAAGCTGGACCCAGGCTCCCCTCGCTCGCTGGTGCATCAGTTGCTCAAAACGATCTGGAAAGAAGCCAGTGAAGGTGGGAAACACCGAGAAGCTGGTAGCAGAGACATGGAAACGGCTGCAACTTAAACGGGGCAGAGGAAGCACCTGGGTATCAGACGGCATGCCTTGTTCTGCGCTGTTTCGGCTGGCTGGAATCAAGGCCAGTGAGAATGATGGAAATTGCAATCCAGCACATCTGGAAGGGCCCCCGTTAGCAAAGTCCGCCCCGCCGTGATGGTGGAAGTGTTGGTTCATTCCCTGGTGTATATACCGCTCTTCCTAACCGAGATGGCAGGCTAGGGGGTCAGACTAGATGGTTCAGGAGGCCCCTTCCGCCTCACCCTGTTTCTAAATCAAAAAGCAGCTGGCGCATGAAAGTGCAAATACAAAACGCAGGCACCAGTAAGATGGCGCTTCCCTCACCAGCTTGAAAATCTGACCAGCTGCTGAATCGATCAAGCCCCTTTCAGGAGAGACAGGACCCTGGCGGTCTCCTCGGGAAGACGAGAAGCCCCACAGGTGTGCAGAGGTGGGTCGCGAAGCTGAGCCTTGGAGGCGACCGATGTGCCTCTGGAGGCAGAAGGCGGCACAGGGAGGGCGAGCAGGATGTCTTCCCACCCCAAGCAGGGCCTCCGTTGCGGCACCGCTCGGCTAGAAACTATCCAGAGGTGGCACGACCCACGCGCCCCTCCATGGACCTGGAGGTCCGCTCCCGGCCCCGCTGGCCTCCGCCACGACGGCCTCCCAAAGAATCCTGGGAACTATGACCTGGTGCGGGAGCCGAGCCAGAGATCCCAGCCTTCCCACCACCGACCCAAGAACCACCCTGCCTGGGGACGGGGATGCCCACGGAGCCGTGCCCACTCGCAGGAGCCAGGGAGGAGCCCCGGACCTCCCGGCGGCGCTTCGCCAGAGAAGCACCGGCTTGCTTCCCCCGGGCGCGCTTCCCCTCTGGCAGACAGGCCGGCACACGCCTGAGACGCGGAGGGAGGGTCGCCCGCTTCGGCCCGGCAAGGACTCTCCATGCCCCAGCCCTGCAAAAGGGACACACTGCCGTCCGGCGGGGGAGCGGAGCAGCCGTGTGCAGACCTTTGGGGGCAGAACTGCCGCCCCCCTCCCCAGTGGCGGAGGACTCGGCGCCGGGCCGGGCACGGGTGTCTGGGGCGTGCGGCCCCCTGCGTTCTGCGGCTCCAGCCGGCCCGGGGCGGAGGCCACGCAGGGGGCCCAGGACGGGGCGCCACAGGCAGTCCCACGTGCGCCAGCGATGAGCCGGCGGCGGCCTCCTCTGCTTTCTGGTGGGGCTGGAAAGGGGAGCTGGCGCAGGCGGCACGAGGTGCGTTCTCAAGGAGGGCTCCGGCACGTGGCGCAGCCTTCCTCGCGTGGCGCGCGTCCTGCATGGCCCCCCCTGCCTGCTCGTCCCTCCATCCCCTTCCGTGGGAGGCGAGGCTGCCGGGGGCGGCTGAGCCACGGCCGCTTCACACGGGCCGCAGCCGAGGGGGCGTTCTCAGCAGCGCCCCCACAGCTGCGGGTTCCCTGGCCAATGTCGGCAGGTATAGTGGAAACTAGGCTGCCAACTTTTCCCCCAGCCCTGCTCCTGTGCTTTTAGCAGCAGGCAGACATGCCTGCAGCCGCCCCGGCCGGGCAATGGCTTTCCTGGCAGCATTAGCTCCGTGTCAGGAGACGCTTGGCCTCCACGGTCTCAGGGCACTGGGCTGCTGCTCCAAGCACGCAGGAGCAGGACCAGCCGGAGAAAGTTGGCCGCCATTCGCTCCGGCCACCCTCCCGCTTTCCCACACGGAGCTCAGATCCGGGCAGGGACCTTCCTTCCTTGCCTGCTCCTTCCCGACTGCGCCAGACCTGAGCGAATGCCTCTAATTCTGAGGAAGGCCACATGTTATGGCCGTGAAAGAGTCGGCAGACGCACGGGAGGAGCGAAGGGGGGGAGGCATCAGCTGGCAAGCCAGGAAGTCAGCAACTCCCTTCAAATTAGCGAGAGGCAAAAAGGGAGAATCCGTCCAGCAGGCAGGTCGGCTTGTCCTTTCTTGCTCTCCTCACAAGAATCCTTCAAAATCCACCCGCATTAAGCACGGAGGTCACCCTGCCCTGGCTTCTTCCTGCTGCAAGAGAAGTCCAATTCTTCGCGAGAGGCACTGGGAACGCACGATGCCGGAGCAGCCGGGCCGGCCTTCGCTCGCCGCCTGTCGCCTTGCCCTGCCTCGCCTGGGCAAACCCGGGGGCAGCAAGCAGGCTCCCAGGCCAGCCGAGGAAAGGGGCACTCCGAGGCAGGGCGCTGGCAGCCATGCCGCTCCGGAGGCAGCGAGGATGCGAATGGGCGCCAGGCTCCAGCTGGCTCCCCCACCCAGCCCGGCCTCAGCTGCAGCACACCAGGGCTCCCGGAAGATGCCCTCCTCCAGAGGAGGCCCCGACTCACAAGGAATCCTCTTGTGTCCCTTCCTCCAGCACACGTCCAGGGGGCACCAAGAGACCCACAGCCCCCACGGCCTGCTTTGGGATGCTGCCCGCGTTGCCGGTTGTCGACTCGTCTTTTAAGAAATTTGCACAGCATCTCAGGTTCTCTCCGAAGCCCCAGGTCTGTTTTCCACCAGCCAAGCATTGTCCCGCATGTGGCATTTCTTGTCTACGTGTTATTCCCTACTTAAGGTTGTTCAGACAACATCAAGACCTGCCAGTTTCACCTCTGTTTTCAAAGGCCACTTTTTGGGGAGCATTTTCAGAGCAGGCAAAAGATGGTATTATTTGCAGAAGTGCAAGAAAACACATTTTCCGAAGTGCACCGGTTTGCTAGACTGCAGTGCCATCTAGAGGTCGCATGGTGGAAAAACAGGAAAGGAAATCCACCGTGTGGCACCGTGATCGCACTCCTGGAACAAAACCAGAATATAGTGGATTAAGAGCTCGTATGGAGAACCCCCAAGGAGCTCGCCTGGTTCACCCTGGTTTTGAGTTAGCGGAGGAAGAGGAGGAGAGTTACGCAAGCTCTGTTGGGTTCCTTGGAGGAAAAAAGGTGAGATACAAATATACAAATAAATATCAGTCTTAAATAGAATAAAATTAGGGGGCAAGGCAGTCAATCCATAAACCTCCCGGCCTTTCATTGCACTGAATCGATCTCATTCCTGGCCACCCTAAACATCAGGGCGACCCTAAACACAAAGATGTGAAGAGACTCAGTCGTCCTTGTATCGTTCATTTAGGGTGGCCGTGTGCCCTCTGTTAGAGAGGGCAGTCCTCTCCTTGAAGGAATTTATGTCTGGAAACTAACTGCATGCAAGAGTAAGAAGCCGTGAGAGAATCTGCAGGCGTAGTGAGGGACGGACCATATTTTCAGTTCCTTCGCGACCGGCCGTCACGTCCCTCCTGGGAGAGCAGCACCTGGGGAATTTCTGCTTCTTGACAACTTTCCAGGCACGGTGCCATGGCAGGGGGTGCAGCGGAGAGCTCAGGGGACCAGACCTAACCGGTCCAGCGATGCTGAGCCACCTGCACGGCTGCATCTGTGGATTCGATTTCAGAATTTAATTCTGTCCGGAAGCCAAAACGCTCTGGCACTTTGCAAAGCGTGATGGGATGGCTCGCAGCTTGCGATCTGCAAGTCAACGCAGGGCGACCACGGAGGAAGGTGCCCAGAAAGCAAGAGCAGAGATGAGGCGGGAGGGGGAAAACAGGTAGCCCTCAGCCAGGAGGCCGCGTTGCCCGGGGCCAGTGCATTGGTCCAGGGAGGCCGAGGAGGCCAGCAACGGCAGGGGTCCTTCACCAATGCTGCTTGTTCCGGGATGCTGCTGACCTCCACCCCAAATCGGTGCACCGTGGAGCACCGTGGACAGCTGCGATGAAACTCAAAGTAAAGGTTGCAGGGGATAAGGATGCCCTCTGGGTACCGCAGGGCAGGGGCGTCTCTCCCGACTCCAGAGCCAACGGTCAAATGCTGGAATTCACCGTGTCCGCATCCAATGGGTGGAATAGCCAAGCGGCCCTCATTCCTCACTTCCTTACTGCAGGGAAGGTTTTAATACGCCCCGAAAAATCCCTGTTCTAAGTGCCGAGAGGCGTCTGCCCTCTAGTGTCCAAACCAAAGCCAACACTTCTGGAGATACGAAATAATAGGAATCTTCTGGGTCCGTTGAGGCATTATTTTCCCCAAGCGGCACTGCCATCTGAGCAGAAAAAGAAAGGGACCCGCTCTTTGCCTTTCACAGCGGTTTGATCTTCAGAAATCAACAGATCAAGCCTTAAAAAGAAAGTCTCTGGCACGATCCCTTCTTCTTGTTTACAGACCTCCTGGCTCTGAAGCGCACAGGAGCACGGACAGCAAAAAAAAAGAGAAAAGCTGGCAACCCGAGTCCAGGGGGAGGAGAGGAGGAAGTCCCCCTCCCCCGAGAGGGAAGGCAGGGGTCACTCGGCAGGTGCCTTCGGTGCCCCACGCGTCTGCCCCACAAGCAGCCGTATTCAAATAGGCTTCCTGTTTCCTTTTCACACTTCAGTCTGTTTCTCTCTTCTTCTGGCCAGGAGTGAGAAACAGGAAGCAAAGCGTCAGGGTCTCTGCGAGGCGAGCCATTCGGACCCAGCCCACGTCGAGAGAGGCGCCTCCCCGGCTCCAGACGCCACCGACCCCCGGCTGCAGGCGGCCGGTGGCCCCGGGCAGGGACGCTTCCACGGGGGCCCCGTGGCCCCGTGGCCGGCACGAGGATGGAGGCCGTGGCCCTGTACAACTTCCAGGCCGACGAAAGGGACGAGCTGGCGTTCAAGAAGGGGGACACGCTGAAGGTACTGCCGTCGGCAACTCGGGCCGGGAAACCCACCGCCGGGGGGGCCGCACACCCTCTGGGCAGTGGTTTCTTTATTATGTTTATACCCTGACTTTTCCCTTGCAAGGAACCCCAGGCAAAATCCTCCTCTTCTCCATCTGATCCCCACGACAACAACCCTGTGAGGTAGGCGAGGCCGAGAGGCCACCGCTGGCCCAGAGCATTGCGGCCAAGCAGGTCTCGAACCCGGATCTCCTGGGTCCCAGTCCAATGTTTCATTTCCCCCACCAAAACCACGGTGGTCCGCTCCCTCTCTTTCTAAAATAACAGAGCATCTAGTTGGCCTCAGCCAGCCAGCCAGCCAGCCAGCCAGCCCCCCCGGGCAAAAAGGCCGGCCAGGCGTGAGTCACCCCGCTTTCGCTTCACCTGGCGAGCCAAAGGTGCTGTCTTTGCACACCTGTGCCCCCCCCCCCCTTGAGGGCTGCAATCTTCCTCCGCTCTGGCATTTGTTCTCAGCACTAAGAACTAGAAACTTGCGCGTTGGACAAGATAGAAAAGAAAGAACCGGCCATGAGAGAGCCTCAGAGAGAGGCACCCAGTGGCTGATCTCCTTCTCCGTTCTCCAGAATCCAGGCCCACAGGCATCCCCGCAATTCTCTGGGGCAGCCTTTCCCAATCAGGGGTTGATGGGAACTGTAGTCTGACTCGTCCGTGCCATGCATATGTGGCAGATAGAAAATTATGATTGTCTCCGTGTTTCATGTTTGTACATCTATGAGTTTCATAATGTATTTTAAGGTTTTAATCTTTGCAAACTGCTCAAAGTACCTTGGCGATTAAGCAGTAGAGAAACAGGAAATGAATGTGCGCAGAACCCCAAATCTTTGCTTGCAGGATCCAGGGCGTGATCTTTGCTTTCCTCTTTAAAGGCCTCGTCCTGAGCTGGACAGTGCCTCAGGGAGAGCCCTGCCCTCTCTAACAGCTGGATGGATGGATGGATGTTCGCAGCCAGCACCTAAGCGTCCTGGAAAACAGAAAGAGAGCGAGTCAGAAGGGGCCTCCCGGCCATCTAGTCTGACCCCGGCTCCAGCCGGCTCCGCTCACGACATGAGCTCCAAACTAAAAAGGCTGAAAGCACTTGCAGCTTTTTTCAAGCGAACTCATTGCGTGACTATGAGCCCCGAAAGGTGGAAGCAGGAACCGCGAGAGGCCGTCCCCGCAGGCAGAAGGTCCCTGGCCCCGTCCCCCTGCTCCTCCGGCCAGGATTCACTGCAGAGCGGCCTGGGAAACGCGGGGCCGGGGGGCACGCAGGCCTGGGCTGGCGCGGCGAGGGGGCACCGCCGCGTTTCCTCCCGATTCGGTCCGCGGCTCATGCCAAGTGCCGGCCGCCCACCGGCTGGACTCCCCTCCAGAGCACGGAACCTTGAAGCACAGGGTGTCCCCAGCGGGCTCTCAGATCCTGTTTTCAGAGGCAAGAGAACAGCTTCTCACGCATGGCTGGCGAGCTCTGCCGGAAGGCGAGTGGGGCACCTGCCGTGTCGAGGGGCCGGTGGCGTCATGGCAAATTTCAGAGCATGGGCACGTGCCACGGCGGCCGCGCCAGCTTCGCCCACAGGGAGAGGCCGAACGCACGGGCGGCGGGAACCGCGCATTTGGACCAACCCGTTCTAGCGGCCCAACCAGAAGCCAAGCTTGTGCAGGGCTTAAACTTTGGCAAGGCTTTCAGGAACCTAAACTGCCCCCGAGTTCAAGAGCAAGCTGCCCCCGAGGGGTTTGCTGGCGAGCACTGGCTGACTGGGCTGAGGCCCAAGGATGCCCCACACCCCGTGGCTGAGCATGGGTTGCGTTCCTGCTGTCCAGCAGCACCAACAAACCATGGTCTGTTCACCAACCCATGAAGAGAACCCATGGTTTGCTCATGGATCAACTGTGGGTTGTTCACCACGGTTTGTTTGCTGGGTTCTGGCCACAGCATGTCCTCTTCTGGGCAAGTGTGTGCAGGGCAAAGCGTTGCCAAGATCTTCCTCAGCCCTGCTCCTCTGCCTTTAGCAACAGCAAAGTCTGCCGAAACGACAGGTGAGAACAGTGCGTGGCCTTCTTTGCGCTGTGAAAAATGTGACCCCTGCTTTCTGCACCCTGAACTGCCCTTGAAAACACAAGGGAAAACTACCAGGCTGTTTGAGTGTGTGTGTGAATGGACCGTTGAGAGCAAGCTATAAGCATTCTGATGCATTTCCAGACCCTTCCACACCTCGGGCTTGATTACCAGACACCAATACCTCCCTCTTGCTCTTCCACAGCCCCCGTTCTGTCAGCCCGAAGCCACTGAGTTCCGTCTTAGAGGGATGTCTTTACGTGTAAAGAAGAAGAATTTATATTTATAGAGTGCTTATGCAAAGTACTTCAAGTGATTTGCACACATCTGCAATTTTGTAAAGCAGGTCAGGTCCAGAAAGCCAGGTGGGACCCCGACTGTAGCCTCTGATTGTGTGGCCTCTGAAAGGGCCGTGCAGTCACCAAAAGAAAAGAGAAAACGAACTTTTCCTCTTGGCTCCTTCAAGGCCAGGGTTCCAGCTGCCCGCCAGGAATCGCCTCCCCAAAGTGGCCCTGCTCTCTGGACCAGCCTCTAACCAGCCCCTTTCCTCCTCCTGTACCTGCAGATCCTGAACATGGAAGATGACCTGAACTGGTACAAAGCAGAGCTGTTTGGCACGGAAGGATTTGTCCCCAAGAATTACATCAAAATGAAGCCCCACCCGTGAGTAGCTTTTGCTGAATGCCAGGCCGCGACACCCCCCCCCACCCCGGGGCCAGTCCTTGGGGCTCTGCAGCCGGGGGCATCCCAAGGGCCCACCTGGAAAGGGGCAGGGTGTGGGAAGCACGGAACGGGCACCGGAGCCCGGACACAGGCCCACCAAGCACTCTCCTTATTCTGCAAGGCGTCTAAGGAGATCGGGGTGGCCAGCCGGAAGGGCGCACGTTCTTATTCCCACTCTTAAAAAGCACGGGCCTTTCCTACAACACAGCTCTGCTTCGAGGGCATTCTGCATCCAGCGGCAGGAGCAGAGCCCGGTTCCTTCCTGCAGCCGCAGCAGGGCCATAATTCGAGCGGGTGAGGACGCCAGACGGCGCGTGCTCGGTCCTTCCCCAGGGCAGGCGCGTGTGAACAGCACAGAAGCAGTTGCGAAGCAGGGGGTGGCGGAGGACAACAGGGAGGGAGGCCGAAGAGGGACACCCGAAAAGCCCCTCAGAGGACCCCCGTGGTGTAAGCCCCCCAGTTTAGACACCCCTGCTTCCAGTCACTCACACAACCCGTTTGGTGCGATCCAACATTTATGTTTTGTTTTATTTTCCGATTGATATCCTGCCTTTTTCCTACAAAGGGCTCAAGGCAGCTTACATCTCCTCCTCCATCTTATCCCCACAACAACAACCCTGTGAGGTAGGTTGGGCTGAGAGTCTGTGACTGGCCCAAAGTCACCCAGTGGGCTCCATGGCTGAGCAGGGACTCAAACCCGGATCGTCTGAGTCCCAGTCCCATGCTCTTAACCACTACACCACACTGCCCCTCTTGCATCCCTGGATTCTAATGCCTCTTCCCACGCCTGGACAGCTTTGCTAGCATCTCATCCTCGTGCAGGATCTGAGCAGAGTTTGGAAAAGAAAAAAAAGCAGTAGATGATTTGAAGGGATTGGAAGATTGGTTGTCGTGTAGATCAGTGATTTCTTTTTTGTTGACCTCTCTTAGAGTGTTGAAAGAGGAGAAGATCCAAAGCAGATTTGGGGGGCTGAACATATAGGATGTATTTGCACAGGACTCCCTTGGCAGCTCTGCTCATTTCAGCTTTGCTTGTTTCAGTTTGCTCTGTTGCATATTCCTTTTTGCATACTTACGTTAAGAAAATAAAATTTTAAAAAAGAAAAGCTTTGCCTGCCAACCGAGCTGGGCAGAGGCCCGGAAGCGGACCGAAGCGGGCCCGGAGGCATGAACCCTGGAGCTTTCCCGCCACTGATTCTGCCCTCTGGCTCTCCCGTCCAGGTGGTACTGCGGCAAAATCTCCAGGCAAGCAGCCGAGAAGTCGCTCTTACAGCAGCAGTTCCGGGGAGCTTTTCTCATCAGGGTGAGCGAGAGCAGCCCGGGAGACTTCTCCATCTCTGTGAAGTAAGTCAGGCTCGGCAGTCGCCCGTTCTGTGTGATTGCCAACACAATCCTGTGCATGTGTATATACAAACATGCAACAGAAACAGAGGCTGGGGCATGCTGGGAACTGTAGGACATGTTTCTGCCGGAACATGCACAGGATGGTAACCCCGACTGCTTGCCTTTATTTGTCTTCCGGCTGTGTGTGTGCGTGTCTTTAAATATTATCTGGGTCAATCATATGCATTGGATTGGATTTTCCTATGTACCGTCTTGTGAGGGCCTGCCTCCAAAAGTGCGTTTTGGATTAATATTAATCCAAATATTAAATAGAGTGACTTGGGAACATGACAATTGCGTGGATGAAAAAATGGTGCATCAGCTCTCGCTGTTCTGAGCCATCGGTGACATTCTCAAGGGGGCCGAAGCGTCTGTGAAAAGAAATCAGACGGGCCCCCCACCCGAAGCTCTTTAGCTATCGGGGTGGTATAGAATATAATAGCTTTTTAAAAAGAACTCTTTTCCCGGGGGTACTTTATGGGATAGGAGGAAAAGTGCTGCCGTTTTCTGTCCTTGGGAGCAGCAGGAGGCGCCTTCTGCACACCAGAAAGCTCGCGAGCGGTTTGCAGTTACGCAGCTAGAGGAGGATGCCGGGCGCAGGATACTGCGTTCTGCTCTGGTGGTGCAGTGGAACATGGGCTCAAGCAGATGCAGTGGATTAGAAAGCCTCCTCACCTCGATTCGGCCCAGCCCGGAATTCCCAGTTCCTCCTGCGTTTAGCCACAGGCTTCTCCAGCATCGTCCCCACCTGCGGTGTCGGGCGCCTTGGGAAGCATCCTACAGTGTGGCTCGGCCATCCGTGGTCAGCCGTCCGAGGGAAAGCGGCCAGGACCGGTCTGCGAGGCGGGGGTTTCCTTGGGGGCCACCGCTCAGAGCTCCCCTGGCAGCTGCAGAGCAGAGCGGGCTGCTCGGACGGGCACCGCGCTGCGACGAGGATGGCATCTGCGATCGCTCCCCGTCCTCTTGTGGGAAGGAGGGGTGCAAAGGTCCAGTGCCGTTAATCCATTCTCACATGACGAAACTTCCCTTTCCGCCTCGCACCGAAGGCCCTACCGATCCACACCAGTGCATCACGCGCGGGGAGAAAGAGCCTTCCGCTGTCCCCAAAGCCGTGTGGGACCGACCCCGCTCCTGAACCTGCCGCCGCAGCTCTCCTGTTCGCTGGGCTGCCTTACGAATTTCTCGGCCCCGCCAGAGGGTTCGAAACAGGATCCCGAGTGCCGAGCGGGTGACGGACAGCGCAAAGCTTCTTTGGTGCTCCCCAGACCAGTCGTTCCAAAACGTGGCGAGAGCAGGCACCCACGCGAAGGCGCCCAGCCTCCGAAATCCCTCCGAACGGGTTTGATGCCCGGCCGTTTCATTTCTGCCCCCGGCGGCAGGTACACACAACAGGGCGATTCCGTGCCAGATTTTGGAAGGCATCAGACAGGTGGCTCCAGGCAGTGACTAGCCGAGCGTCACCAGGGAAGCTCCCCGCGTGGTGGGCAAGCTTTGTGACCACCCCCCTGCTCCTGCTCTCCCTAATGGGAAAGGGCCCAGAGCCACCTTGTGGCCAGGAAGGCTCTCAGCCACCGAGCCCACGCCCTGCCCGGAGACCTCTGCGTGAGATCAGAGGCTACGAACGCAGCCGGGCTCCTTGGAGCTGGGACCTCCGGGTGCGTCGGACTACAGCTCCCACGCCCCCAGTCAGCGGGGCCGGGGCCAGCGTGGCCGGCCCACCCCAGCAGCTTGCCAGATCCCTGGGCACGGCACCGTGCCTCCGCAGCGCCCCCGAGGCCGCCACGACGGCCTCCGTGGTGCCACGCTCAGCCCGGAGGGCCAGGCGCGGCCCACGTTCAGGTTCAGACCCATCTTCCTGCTGGGACGAATCCTCCGCCGCGCCGAGCCCCCCATGCCAAGGACAACCCATGCGGAGAGCAGCCCGAGCGGGGGGAGGCCGGGAGGGGAGCTCGCCTTCGCTCTGCCAGCCCCGCGTCTCCTGCCCGGGCTCCTCGGCCTCAGGGGCCGACCTGGAGGGAGCGCCTATTCGCTCTCCTCACACCTGCTGAAAAGCCACGGAAGAGATTCAGCTACCGACCTGGGAGATGCTTCTCGGCAGCTTCTCCCAGCCACGTGGGTTGAACCGGCCCCGCCAACTCTGGAAGGAAACAGAGAAACAGAGCAAGTCAGAAGGGGTCTCCCGGGCCATCTAGTCTGACCCCCGGCTCCAGCCGGCTCTGCGCACGACATGCCTCCCATGTGCATGTCCAGCCTGTCCTTGAACACCCGCACCGATGGGGCCTCAACAACCTCCCATGGAAGCCCATTCCACACCCTCGGGGTCCCGACTGTCAGGAAGTGCTTCCTGGCATCCAAATGGAACCTCGGTGCCCTGAGCTTGGCTCCTTTGGAGCACGTCCTGCCTTCGCCTGCCGGGGAGAATGGGTCTCGACCCACCTCCGTGGGACAGCTCCGTGCTGCGTGCAAAGGGCAAGAGGAAGGGTATGGAGAACCTCTTGTCAGCAAGGTATTTGCTGCTGGGGCGTGGGGGGGGGGGGGGGGCCGGGAGAGGCTCTGCCTGCTCTCCCGCCATGCTCACACCAGGTTCAGTTTCTCCCGCAACCCACGTGTATTTACCTTGGCAAAAGCCATTTGACAACTGGAGTCACGTCAAAAGAGAGAAAGCAGCTTCTTAAAGACGCACGTTCCTAACGGTGCAATTGCTGGGGGGGGGGGGGGGGCTTCCCACTTCATCTGCGCTCCAAGCACAGGCTGCCGAAGAAAAGCCCTGAGCTCTGACCCACGGCAAGTCTTGAACCGGAGGCGGAGGGCTTCGGCTGGCACGCTTCTTCTCAGTGTCAGCTGAAGGATGAACCCTCCCTCCCAACCAGAGGCCCTCGTGAAGGGTTGGACTGCGACACCCATTATCCTCGGAATTCTGGGAGTTGCAGTCCAGCGATCCTGAAGACGCCAGGCGCTCCATGCTTTTCTGCCGGAATCCAGCCGTGCGCGGGAGCTCCGTCCGTGCCGACGGGCCACTGGCTGCCAAAAGCGCCTTTCGCATCACATGGCGAAATAGCAGGCGGCAATCTGGAGCAAAGAAGCCCCCGCCCGCAGGGCCCTGATCCGGATGAGACTCGTGCTCCAGAGCGAGGGGCTGTGGCTGCAGCTCTCTGGAAGAAAACTAGCCCTGCAGTGAGGGCTGCAGTTCCGTGGCTCTGGGGGGCACCAGGTTGGGGAAGACAGTCCCAAGATCTCCTCAGCCAGGAGAGAGAGGCCTTCTCCAGCTTCCAGGGCCATTTTGAGCACAATCCTGCCATTGCACAGGTGGAAACGGCCCACTCTGGGGTGCCATAAGAAGCCGGGTGCTTTTTGTCCCATTTCTTTTCGGACTCGGGGTCCAAAGTGCTTTGGGTTGTGCCTGGGATCCCCGAGTCAAACGCTTATTCATAATTATCCGTTTTTCTTAATTATTATTGTTAATATAAACAGGCCGGCTAGATGCCTCAGGGTTTCCCCCCTGCCCCCACTTCCAGCCTCTTCAGAGGGAACAGACCAATTAAATCTCCGTTTCCAGATTCCTCATGGAAGGGAACGGTGTCTTTGCGAGCTGAGCCAAGCAGCCCACCCTCGGCTTCGTAGAAGCAAGTCGGCGGCACGGAGCCGGCCGGCCGGACCAGCCCTGGCATGTTCTCCACCCAGCCACCATGGTTCAAACGGGGATATTAGAAGGCAGACGTCACTCTCCTGGGATGGGAAACAGCGGTTTGTCATTCTGGCTCTTGTTCCAAGGGAGGCAGCCCGGTTTGGAGCTCTGCCGGTTTGTTCCCAACAAGTTTGCGGCAATGGGGATGGAGTTTTCCCCTGCGGGGCAAGGCAGCTGCCGAAGGGGTGCGTTTTCCTTTCTGCTTTAGCTCGTGCCAGTTGTGCTTTGCAAAAATCTTTGCAAAATTACAAAGCACGGCGGATTGGAGAGCCCTCCCAGGCCAAGTTGCTGCCCGTCTGCTCCTGCAGCCTCGTCACCTGCCCCCCCAGTTCAGACAAAAGCCGCTGGCTGAACAGAGAGGACTCGCTGGGCTCCACATGGGGGAAGCCGAGGGCAGGCTGGAAGTCTTCCGCAGGGCGATGTGCAGATGTGCTCAGCATCTGCATGTCTTCTGCAGCCTCCCGCAAGCGGGTGTTCCCGACGTGCTGCTCCGAGACCCTCCTGCCAGCCCGGCAGGCTGGAGCAGCATCTGCTGAATGGCCTCCGCTGGCCGGGACCCATCGGGCGGCCGGAGGAAGAGCCTTCGGGTGGAGCCGGGGCAGAGGGCCGTCTGCAGGCCCGAGCGGGCTCTTCCCCATCGTGCCGCCTCATTTTGACTGGCGTCCTCGTCTCTCAACACCTAGCAGGCAGATGTTGCGGCGCCTTCACGCGCCGCCGTGGGGCCAGAGCCTTGCTCTCCGCCAAGGGACCACCCAGAGAGCAGGAGATGCGGAGGGCATCCGGCATGCTCCCTGTTACGCCACCCGCCATAAGGAAGCTAGGGCTGGACTGGAGGGCGGTTCAACTCCGAGCTGTTCATGCTTTGACTTTGGGGAGCCCCTTCAAACAGGGCTGGCAAATAGCTTTTCCGCGGGGCTGCTCTGCAGCAGCTGCAAAGCACGGAACGGGCGATCGGAGGCAGCGAGGAAGATCCGCTGCTTCATAGCCGGCTGTCTATAAATTCATGATAACCCCAGGCATAAATTCCTCAAACCACAGGGCCACCTTCCCGCCATTTGCCACGGGGCTGAAGCCGTGCAAACATAACGAGCGTTCTCCTGACGATGCCTGCTCTGCCGTGGCTCGATCCCACATGCAAGCCGCCACTTGACGCGGGCAGCTGACGTCAGGCGCGCTGCATCGTGTCCCTACCGGCCCAGGCACCCACCCGTGCGGTTGGCTTGCACAAGCGAGGGCTGGAGATGAACCCGGGCAGGAGAGCTTTCATTAAGGCCTCACGTGAACATCAGGGTCATGTGTGGCTGGAAGCTGTTCAGAAAAACAAGTTACTAGAGAAGCTCTTCCAAGCTTCCAAGACGGGCCAGGTTATGCACCAGCAATATTCTTATTTATCTTATTTCTATACTGCCCAATATCCCAAGCTCTCTGAGGCCAGGACAAGTGGTGGAAGGTCTGAAGACTCTAATGTTTGTATTTAAACAAACCAGAAACAAAATGGCTAAATTTCTATTAAGAATTAGAGATTTCTATTTTGTTCAAAGCTGGGGTTGTCCAGTTTTGTTCATCTTCCATTTGCAACCTTCCTGTGTTTCTCTATGGCTTCTTCCACCCCTTTTCTCAACGAAAGAAAATATTTTAAGTAAATAAAAGAAGGGCTAACTGGACAATGTCCTTTTATGGGCAGCACCAAGAACTAACAGCAGGACCCACACGGGTTCCAACTTCCAGCTTCTGAACAATACAAGAAGGAATAGAGCAGGTTTAGGTTTGCTCCGTTTTGTTTGTTTTCTTCTGCATGAAGCAGCTGAAACAGGAAGTTGGCAGGAGCAGGGGAACCGGGTGTGGATTCTTCAGTGAAAGGACGGCAAGCTGATGTCTAAAATGAACACAAATTATGGGTCTGAGACATGCACACGTGATTCTGGGGCTGCTGCAAAGCAATGCATGCTTATTTGGGCGTAAGCTGCAACTGGATTGCCCCAGGAATTGGCGTGCCTCGTGCTGAGGCGCTCTTCGGCCTGTCCCCACTTGGTGGACTTGAGGGTTCTTGCAAAAAACCAAGCGACTCCCACAAGCGGGGGGTCTGCCTGTCTCAGGTCGCTGCAGGTTCACTGCTGAAAACAACCTTCTGGGTGCTCCCAGGTGTGCTGAGCGACAGTTTCCATAATCCCCCAGCTTGTAGTGTAGAAGGGCATCTGGAGGGCACCGAGCTGACTCCGAGGCACTGGTTCTGCCCTCTCCTGCTCGCAAACTTGTGCATTTTAGCTTGCAGCTCTTTCAGCCCATGGCAAACACGCCACGTGAGTAGAAAAGATGCAATCAACTTCTCCCCCAATTAAAAACAGGGGCCTGCAAACCAGCCCTGTTTGAGTGAAAAGGTCTCCGCTTTTGGCCTGAGTAACCCGAGCTTGTGGCCCCTGCTCAAGCAAACACCAGGCGAAGTTCTGCACTCAGAGAGACGCCCGTCAGCGGGACAGCTGTAATCCCCTTTGACGGATCAGGCCCTGGGAGGCACCCTGGCTTGTCAGGAGGCACCCAGGGTTGGGACTTGCGTGGCAACCGCCATCTAGCCGTGGCACGCTGCGAGGCAGCCTGGGAAAGCGTCAGCGGCCAAGCGTTGGCTGCCTGAGGTTATGCCGACGAGATGCTGGTGCACCACGTCTCCAGAGCCACTTTCCAGGCCTCTCCAGGGGCAAAGGCTGCGAACGGAATAGGTGAGGCTGTCTAAAGCCCCTCCATGGAACAGCCCGATCTGCTAATGCACCATCGTCTGTCAGCCACCAGGAATACTCCTTCCTGGGTCCGTGCCATGCAAAATTCAGCAGCCTGTGGACCCCACTTTTCCTAAACAGGAAACAAGACCGGGCTTCGACTTCTGATCACCAGAAAGTAGGTGGTGAAACCCGATTCCAGAGGAAGGAAGGGGCCACAAAGGGGCTCCCGTCCGACATAAGGGGGGGCCACAACCTGCCCGCCTCATTTTCTCCCACAGACTGAAAATAGATCAGGGCCAACACAGGGCAGCTTGTAGGACTGACAACGCACAGAGAAGGCAGAATTTCTGCACTCCTCCTTGGCAAAGAAGCAGCACAAGCTGCGGTTTGATAAGGCTGTGCGGCACAGGAACAAATTGTGCCCTGCACACGCCACCCCACCGGAGTCCGAAGCCATACTCAGTCCGTGATGCGTGCGGCAATTTAAGAAAGCCCCCATCCCTGCCCTGTAGCCTCTCTCTTTCCGTGCTAATTCTTTGCTTCTTCCTGCAGCTACGGCCAGCAAGTGCTGCACTTCAAAGTCCTCCGAGAGAAGGGGGGGAAGTACCATCTCTGGGACGAGAAGTTCAATTCGCTCAACGAGCTCGTGGATTTCTACAGGACCAGCACCATCGACAAGAAGGGGCAGGTGTTCCTCAGGGATCACAGAGAAATGCAGGAGGTATGTGGCTGCTTCCTCTCCTTCCCCAAACCGGTACGGCGTGCTCCTTCGCAAGCTGGTGTGCCCCAGTCGCACTGGACTACAACTCCCACAGCCCCCGAGTCAGGTAGAGCAGGCGCCTCCCCTCAGCCCTCACCTCCTTCTCTTCTCCCCGCAGCCCCAGAAGCCGAAGTTTGTCCAAGCGCAGTTCAACTTCACGGCCGAAAATCCCTCGCAGCTGAGCTTCTGCAGAGGGGACGTCCTGGAAATCCTGGACTGCTCGGACCCCAACTGGTGGAGCGGGAAGATAGGGGTGAAAACCGGCATCTTTCCCCGGAACTACGTCTTCCCCCTGCGCCTCTGACCGGCTGTGCCCGCCAACCAGCTGGAGGGTCTTTCCACAGCAGCCGGTCAGCATCCCTCCAGACGAGGCCAGAAGCTCATGGACCATGAATGGCCGTCCCACTGGGACCTTTTGTAGGAAGAGAAAAGGGGGGCCGCTCTCACACGGGGACTGATATTCTAATAATCTTCAACCCTTTCAGACCGAGGACCCGCTATTAGCCCAAACATGCGTCAGGGGAGCGACTCCTGGCTGCAACCCAACCGAGCTCAGGCGGCAACCCAACAGGGGCAGCAAGAGCAGCTGGGCCCAAGACGGTGAGAAGCTGGCCGTGTTCTGGGAGGTACCCACGGATCGTGTCCTGCCCAAGGGTCCTCCAGAAACCGGGGCCGTCAACCGGTCGTTCGGTTTTCCACAAGGGAGTAACGTAACTTGCTCCTGCCAGGCCCGACTAGGTTAATCATCGTCGTTTCCCTTCGGGGAACCTGGGCACTGTAGCTAGTGAGGATGCTGTCCTGTAACCCCCCGGTTCCTCTCCTGCAGAATTACAGTTCCCAGCATCTCCTGCGGAAAGAGGGTGGCTGAGAGGCCGGCACGCATTCTCGCTGCGCTGGCACCTCCGTTTGGCGGGTTTGCTTGTGGCTGCCCTTCCGGCCTGCCTGGCCCCGGACAGGTGAGCTCATTCGAGCGAGATACGTTTGTGCCTGCAACTCCACAGCCACGGCCTCATCCAGCGAGCCCCTTCCACACCCGGGTGGTTTCCAATGTCGGAACACAGGGCTCGTTCGTGACGCAGGGGGGATTCCCAGAGCAAATCTCTGTTCTCCTTTTTCTGTTGTAAAAACACTCAGGTATCTGTCTCTAGATTCATGTGTGTGGGCCAGGCCTACTCCATATCAAACTGTGATTTTGCTTCCTCCTTTCGGGAGTCACTACCAGCAGCAAGTCTGAGGAAGGAGCGGTCGGATAAACATCCGCGGCCAGCCGAGAACGCCAGGAGCTGCCGCTTGGCCTTCTGCAGGCTGCCTGCCACTTCCAGACGCTCGCGAAGTCCCGGGCTCGTCCAGCAAAGCTGCGAGACGGAGCGATGGCCTCTTGGCCCACTTTGCCCGGGGCGGCTCGCTTTGCTGAGTGGGGGCGGAAGCGCCCCAAAGTCTCGGGCTTAACTGTGTTGCCTAAAACTGCCTCCAGGACAAGCTGCACACGCTTTCCGATTTTCCAATACCAAAATATGTTTGCTTGCTTGTTTAAAGCAGGAATGCTCAGGCATCTTCTATCTGTCCTCCATCTCAGTTGTCGTTTCAGTGAAACAGTACTGGATTTTGTGTGTCCTTCCCATCCGCGGTGGTGCTTTTTAAATAGCGCAGCCTTTGGTGAGCTGAATGGGGTTCAGGTCAGAGTATTATGGGCTGTTTGCTGCTCGGCGTGCTTTTCTGCAAAAGAACCTTCCAGGATTTCATTCTCTCTCTCCTTACGGTTACAAAAGAAAATTTTCCAGCTACGCTAGCTGTAAGAGCCAAGGTTGTCTGCAGTGAAGCACCCTATAAAATCCAAGTTTTCCTCTTTGAATGAATACACCAAGGGCCCATCAGTGGCTGAAATCAGGTTTAAAACAACATCGGTGCTGAATAATGCTCTTCCTTCCAGGTTCTCTTCCACTCTCCCTTCATCCCATACAGCTCCCGGTCCACACACACACACACACACACCTTCTGGCCCTTGCGGACAAGCCCGCACAAGATGTATTTCAAGCGAAATAAGCACAGAAAAAGACGTTGACACAGAGAAGAACTACGGCGTTCACGCAGCAGATCCAAGCCCAGAAGGGGGACTCCGTCGTCTCCGCAGGCCTTTCCGCTTCCGTAAAACAGGGGATGCAGGCCGCTCCGTTGCCGGAGCAGCTCCACGGGCATCTTTCCGGGGGATCTGCCGGAAAAGAGAGGGTGAGGGGATCCCCGCGACACGACCTCCGCGCCCACCTTCTGGCGGTCCGGGCACAGAGGCGACGGCCTCCTCCTCCCGCTCCATCCCACCAGCCCAGAGGTGTCCCGCTGCCGCAGACGGAGGATCCATTTTGCTATCATGGGGGAAGACCGGGTGGGATTCGATCTGGCCCAACGGAGCACGGGGGGGACCCCAAACACGCTTCGGGCACGCACTGTCCCTCGAGTGCTCCTAACGCATCGCAAGCCGGCTGGGCGGGGGTGTTGTTTTTGCCCGTTGCACCTTGCAGCCGTGCGGCCAGGCCTTCCCATCCGTTGCACCACCACTGGCGGGGGGGCGGGGGGGGTAGAAAACGCACGTGGAAGGCCGTGGCTTGGGCTGGGCAAGGCCGCTCGTGTGGGCCCACGAGTGGCCAGCACCACGTGCCGGCGTGCGCATGACCCACTTCCTGGCTCTCTCCTTCCCGCTTTGGTGCAAAAGAGCGTGGGTTGCCCCTGCTTTGGCTATGGAATTATTATTATTATTATTATTATTATTATTATTATTATTAACAATAATAATAATAGCAACAATGTTGTGCTTCCCCCCCTCACTTGTGTCCCTGGACCTGCCCCTCCTGGCCGTGCCCCCGCAGCTCGGCCCCCTGAGGTTCCCACAGCTGGTCCCCGGGTGGGTTTGCCCCTCTCCGAGCCGAGCCAAGCTTTCCTCTCGCTCCAGCCCTGGAAAAGGCACCATTCAAGCTGTGCAGCGGCCGTACCGTCGCTCTGTGCCCCCGGGCCCCCCTTCCCAGGCCGCTGCGCAGGAGGGGGCCCCTCCGGACGAGGACGTGTCCACCAGGTCACACCCCTGATCTGTGGAAAAGAAGGCGAGAAAGGAAAGTGGGGAACGGGGGGCCCTCGCCGGCGGTTAAGTTCCGGGGTTTATTTAAGCCACAGACAGACCATCCAATATCACAAGATCTCAGAGCGGCTGGCGGCGGTAAATGTCTCTGTGCGTGTGAACTACACCATGAAAAGCAAGCAAAATAAGCAAATGAAAAACTTTACGAGGGCACCAGATTTCAACTCAGGGAATGCCTGAGTGAACAGACAATCCTCGGCGGGGAGTCAAGCCGGCCGCAGGTTCCATTTCTCAAAGCACGGGCAGGGGCGCATTCAGAGGGTGGGTGCCACCACGCGGGAGGCGCTGCTTGGGTCCCGAAAATGGGGTCTCCAGGGCCCTCGAGGGTCCACGCATTGACAGGGGAGACGGCTGGCTTGGCAGAACAGCTGTTCAAGAACTGATGCTCAAAGAAGCGTGCAGCTGCGAAGACAATCTGGCTCACTCAAAGGCAAGCCGTGCTTTGGAGAGACATACCAAGGGGGTGTTTTCTCCACGGCCCGGCCTGCAATGCCCAGGATCTGGCCACTGGCCAAGCTTCGAGCACGTGTGATGGGAGTTGAAGTCCGAATCGTTCGGGGAGTGCCGGCTTCGAGAAGGCAGCTCCTGCGAAAGCCCGTGGAGCAGAGCGGGGCTTTTCTGCCCCGACCCGGTGCGCTTCTCCGCCTTGAGGGTGTCTCCTCGGCACCGCCGCTCCCCGGCACCAAGAGGCCCAGCCGGCGCCCGCCTTGGCGTTGGGAGCCCCCGACTCCAGAAGCGCCCTTCTCTCGGCAAAGAGGCCAGGCCGCCTGGCATGCCCTGATCTGCCTCCGAGGGCCACCGGTGCCAAGGAAAACGTGGCAGTGGGATTTGCTCAGGAATCTGCTCTGGGCGGGGCAGAGCGAGAACGCATCTTGCCCTGGGCTGGTTTCTTGACAAGAAGCCACGGAAGGAAAGCGGCCCATGTGTCAAACCGAGGAGCACCAGGACATCCTCATCGCTGTGGCTTCCCGCTGGCCGTTTTTAGCACAGGAAAGCACGGGCTTCTCCCCCACCCCGGAAGCAGAAGTCAAATGTTAGAACTATGGACTGCCGTGCTGTGTGGAAGTCGAATGCCGCCTCCGCCCAGCCTGCTCGGGCAGGGTGAGAGAGGCACAGATTTTGCAAGATCGGCTTCCTCCCAAGGCCAGGCACCTCGCGTTCTTCGTCCGCTTGCTGACCGGAATGCTTTGCTCAGCAGGAAGCTAATTTTCTACCTGCGCTAATCTTGGATTGGCCAAGTTCATGTGAGCACTGACACGTGGGTGCGATTGTGAGCATTCACACTTACATGAATCCGTGCAACTCCCCCTAAAAGTTAAAACAAAACCTGCCATCTGTGGAAATCGGAAAGAGCCAATGGCTGCAGAAGACACAGGTCGGAGCCAGAGAACCCGAGCTCAGCCGGGCCCGGTGCAGGTCCCTCCGACCCCTCATCGACGAGGTGCCTCAGTTCTCCCGGGAAACGCCCCGGACCTTGTCAGCTGCTCCGAGCATCCAAGCCCCATGGCCGGGAGTCCACACAAGGCTTCTCCCCCGCACCTGCCAGATTCGGGGAGCCGTGTGGAAGCCGCACGGAGCGCCGCGCCCCTGCCCCTGCCCTCCCCGCACTCACCTGGGACTCGGGGGGCGGTCCCGCCCCCAGGCTGATGCCCACCACCACGAGGGCCGTCAGCAGGCAGAGCAGGATGGCGAAATGGAGGTAGTGGACGTCCTTCACCAGGCGGGGGCGCTGGTCCAGGGTGCCGCAGGGCGGGGCGGGGTAGGCCAAGTCCAAGGCCAGCCGGCTCAGCCCCACCGCCAGCCCCACCATCAGCCCCCAGAAGGCTCCCTGCAAGGGAGGGCGTGAGCTGGACTGGGGTGCCAACCGCCTTCGAAGGGAGGGTTTCGGATCTCAGTCCAGGAGGTGACCTGGTGGTCCTCCAGATGTCCCGACTAAAGCTCCCATCATCCTAAGCCAACAGGAGGAGGCACGGGAGCTCCAGTCCAGCATACTGAGAGGGTATCCCTCACCGAACTACACTTCCCAGCGGGCGGGGGTCACAGCAGTGAACGGGGCAAGAACGCAACGCTCTGTGTAGCGGAAACCTGCCACGTGCCGGAGTGTTTCGGGGTGACAATCGGCAGGCTGGAAAGGGGGGCGCCGGGGGCTGCCCCCGCCTCCTTCCCAGAGGCACATCTTCGGTGGGAGAGTTGCGTGTCCGACCCGGGCTTTGCTCACCTGTCACTGACTCACCTGTCCACCCACCAGTTCCGGGAATGTCGATCCGTGCTTCTGTCTGGGAGGAGCTCTGAGAAGGAGGGCGTGGAGACGGGGTTTCCCCACGCTTCCTCCGCGAACGGCTCTCGGCTCACAAAGCTGGGCAAGACTTCCTGGTGAGGCTCCGAGAGCCCCCGCCAGCCGGAGAAGGTGGCCAGCCTGAGCGGCAGGAAGCCACCGGGGGAGCGGCCATAGCTCAGCGTGTTTTGTTTGTTTTTTTTTAAAGCCCAGGTCTACAGAGAGCAAATGCGCAGTGGTGAAAAGGCACCGATCCGGGCTGGCTTCATGCAGATCGGCTCATGCACAGTTATCGTGGGCCTGATACTTTCGGCTCCACCGCCCACCGGTTTTACGTGGCTGTTTTAAAACATTGCTCTGCCATTTTCATACTGTTGCATTTGCTAATGTTTTGTTTTTGTGTGCGTCATTGTAACCTGACTTTGGTATTATTAATAAAAAAAGAACAATCAACCGACTGACTCAGCATAAGACCAGCGGACTGAAACATACACAGAGTCTTAAAATAAGCAGTAAAAGACATCACTAGAGGCACTGTTAAAACAGGGCTCCGAACAGTATCAGGGACGGAACCCTGTTTTCCTAGACAAGGCATTTTCCGTGCACTCAACATTCCTTCCTGGCATTGTTCATGGATCCTTTACATGAGGTTGTGACCATCCAGTTTCACTTCTGTGTCTAAAGAGCATTTTCAATCTTTTTTCAGGGCCCTGAAAATGTGGCATTAAATCATGCAAGCAAAAGCAAGCATGATTCCCTCTCGTGTATTTGCACTATGCCACAGCGCCACCTAGAGGCCACGTTCCAGAAAGGCAGGAAAGGAAATGCTCTGTGTAATGCTCGGATCTCAATTCTGTGACAAAACCAAACGCAGGTGTTCCAGGTAACCTTAAAAGCAGCAGTTAAAAATAGGACTCGGTGCAGTATTGGGAGCCGAAACGCATTAACAGAGGACCCAAAATGCAACCGACAGCAGAACTAATCAGGACACACCATCAAGAAGGTGCTGTCTCACGTACGCCCTGCTTCCGGGCTTCCCACGAGCGGTCAGCCAGCCTTCGCACGGAGAATCCTGGGCTGGATGGAACAGGGCCTGATCCAGCAGGGCTCTGGATCAGACCCGAGGCCCCGCTCCGAAATCCAAACAAATCCCACAAAACTTGCCCGGCACCCAGCGGTTGGTGGCCTCGGACACCTAGAGGGCGGGAGGGGTTGTGTCGATCCAACCCCACCTCCCAACCTGGTTTAGGTCACCGGTGGTTCCCTCCAAGCCCACCTGCCTGCCCCAGATGTACCTGCTCGTTGGCTCTCTTCCAGAAGACGGCCAAGAGGAAGACGGCCGTGACTGGCGGGGCCAGGTAGCTGGTGACGGACTGGATGTAGACGTACAGCTGGCCGCCGCCGGAACTCTGCAGGATGGGAATCCAAGCCACGCTAGCCACCACCAGGACGACTGTGACGATCCTGCGGGGGTAGAAAAGGGCACACCGGCTCAGTTTTTTGAAAGATCACCCCTTTTAAACCTCCTGGCCCTTTGGCCAAAGTTCCAAGTTCCTGGGAGGAAGCAGGAGGCAGAAATGTTATCGATACAAAACCCGGGAGCCGTGGCAGAATATTACAGCATTCAGAATATTCCATTCCAGTCCGGTCCTCTATTTTTCTCCCAAATGATTGTTCAATAAGCTACGGAATATTCTCAGTCCTCATCAGGCTATCTGGGGGTCCCCAAAATGCTTTTTGTATTCCTACAGCTGTGGGTTTCTTGCTAATACTTCCGACGTGTGCCTGGATCATGCCAGCTTGCCCCATGGCCAACAATGCTCACCTCTGAGCATCCGATGGAGGGAAAATGGGAAGTACAGGCCGGGGGTGGGGGGGGGGAGTGCCTGACCCAGTGTGGCCCTGTGAGCGCTTACGCACACAACCACTCAGCAAACGGCAGCGCTAGGCAGCCCGGCTGAAAAACTGGTGCTTAAAGCAAGCCATGTGCATCAGACACGGTGCCAGGATTCCACTTTCTGCAGGGCAGGAAGCAGCGGCTCCCCCCACTCCGAGGGGCTGTCGATGCAAAGAGAAGGAAGAAGAAAGAATTCTGCAAGCCTGCAAAGACCCAGATGATAACCCGCTCGATTGCACTGCAGAGCTAACCTGCGCAACACACACACCCCTTTGGAAGTGATCCAGAGTCACCCTGGATTAGGGTTCCTCTGCATAAGTCCAAGAAACGAATTAAGAGGTCGAACTGGTTGTGGTGTGTGCGGCTCAGTCAGTGCTCCAACAGACAAGTCTCCTGCTTGATGACACAACGGAGACGTCTACTCGTGAGGAAGAGGCACCGTCAGTCTGCGGGGAGGCCATTCGCTCAGAGGCAAAGGGGTCATGCTGGGGCGAGGTTCCTTGCTCAGCAGCCTCAGAGCCGGGCTGCGGAGGGGCCGTCTGGGCACCGGGCCTCAAATATAAGTCCCCTTGTTCCAGTGCCTGATTCTCACTGTTAGCCCCTGCCTCTTCCTCACGAGTAGACGAGCCATCAGGCACAACACAAGAGACGACAGCACATCTGGACTTGCAGCGTGGTGTCTTTGGGCTGCCGGTCCTACAGACGGGGTCCAAGAACTTCCGGGAAGCCACCACAGATGGTGTACGAGAGGAGCGCAACACCACAAAAGCAGCCCTTTCCAAGGCAACACCAACGTGGAGGGCAACCCGACCAAATGAGAAGCAGCAGGCAGAGGCACGTCGTTCTGATAACCATTTATTTACACCTGAGGGCAAAAGGGAGCTGGTTAATTAAATAAAGAATTCCCTTATTTTCATAGCTGATTCTGGGGAGAACGAGTCTGCCCAGCTGTCAGGACTGCGTCACAAGGGATCGCTGTGCGGGAGACGGAGCTGGTCAGGAGAAGGTGTTCTCCGCCAGGCGAGGGGCTCCCCTAAGCCAGCCCGGAGCAGCCACCGCCTCTTTCCCAGGAGGCAGGGAAGGGAACTGTTGCCTATGGGGGATCCGTGGCTTCTCCTCTCCCAGCCTGTCGGTGCATGAGCATCGTCCCCTTCCCAGGGATGGAGAGAGAGTTGCTGCAGAATTTTCCAGAAGGGCTGGGAGGGGAGCCCCCTCTCGGATCAGCCCCTCCCAAAGCTAGAGCACTGTCCACAGCCTTTCCAAGGGAGACGGGTAATCTTCAGAATCTTATGCTCACGTTTCATAAGATGGATCTCATCATCTGAAGAATACATATGTATTTTAAACAATATTAAGGGATCTGTGAAGGCCCTCCAAAGTTTCCTTTCTTCCCAGTCCCTGAACTCATGAAAATGAATGGTGGACAATTCAGGAGCAGTCAATGGAAGTCTTGCTTCATTCAGCCCATAATTAATCAGTGGGACTCAGTGCCCAGCATGTGGTGATGACAGGTACTGAGGGCCAGAACAGGGATGCCGAGCCCCCGAGCAGGTGAAATTTATTAACAGCTACTGGGCTACTTCCAAGGCCAAAGATTATATCCAGTGGAATCACAAACAAATAGCACTTTTGCTTGCTGCTCAAAAATATGCATTACTTGTCACTGTGTAGGAGAATTTATCACTTCTCAGATGGTTTAAAAAGATCTGGGAACTTCACAAGGAGCTGCTAGCAATCTCAGCTTGATGGGATTACAGAGCAGTCTTTGTTCATTAGTCCTTGGGGTAATAATCATCCTGATAGTGTCTAAGGCTGGCGTTTGTCTTCACAATCGCAGGACTGACCTAGCAGGTTTGAGGGCTAAAGTATGTCTTGCAAATTTCGAGGTGATCTCTCTTGGATTGTTTTGGATCTTGATGCTCTTGGTTGTGCGACTAATTGTGTTGGTGGGGAGGAAATAGCGATGATACACAAAAATGAGGCGCTTGGTCCGGCACCGAATGGGGCGCAAGAAGAGGGAAGAGGGGGACGCGAGCATTTTAACTGGCTCTTCCAGCAAACTCCGTGGGCTGCCCCTGAGGGCAACCCGGCAAAGGTGGCCACAACCACAGAGAACGCGGTTCCGGCGCTCCGACGGGAGCCTCATCGATCACTTCCAAGAGTGCTCCCTGGCTTCAATCCACTAAACAAGCCCTCGGGATGAGTCACCCATCGGCTCCTCTTCTGACTCTCGCCCCTTTCTTTTCATCACCCTGGTGTTGCACAACCGTCCCGCAGGATGTCAATGCAGCCCGGTGTCGGTGTCGGTGTGGTGTCGGTGTCCTCAGGTGAGGCTGGAGAGAGGCAAGGGGTGAGGCTCCGGGGAGGAGGTGGGGGGAAGCGCAGCCTTATAAGGGAAACCTGAAGTCGGCTTCTTGCAAAGAGGAGCCTGGATGTGTTTTCCTTTCGTGCATATTTTCTCCCTGCGGTGACTGGGCAGGTCCCAGTGGAGCCAGCACCCCCCGGCATTCCTCCGTCGGATGTGAACAGAGAAGGTGGGGAAATGGGCAGGGACCAAGTGCCAACTCATGCGTCAAAATTGTCCGGGGTCAGCATTCAGGCCCTCTCTCCTCCCGCCCTCCATCAGCATCCTCAGCCCGTCAGTGTCAGCCAGGCAGGGCGGGAGGCAACATGAGGTCACCCTGAAAGGAGCAGCCACATCTGCTCGGAGAAACCCGTGGCTGGCACAGGATCCAGGATCTAAAAAGCAGCCATTTCAAGCGTCTAAGAAACGAAGCAACGGCGAGCAACGACAGGCGGGGGGAACCACTGAGGGAGAGAGCGGCCCCATGGGGGCTGAGAATGCCCCACAACTCTATTCTGTGGAATGACTCCTGGAGAGGAAAAACAGAAAGTCGTTTCCGTGTGTATGAGAAAGAGACAGACAGACAGACAGACAGACAGAGAAAGTGGGGTGCTCGGAGGGCCCTGGCAGAACCAGAGTGGCCCATTTCGGGAGGGAGGAGACACGGCAGCGTTTGGTTGCTGCCTCCAGTCTTGTCTCCCTCCCCGTTCTGTAAAACTGGTCCGGCTGGTCTGGTCGTCAGCCTTGAAATGTCGAGCTGCATGTGGAAAGTGTGCGCCGACTTTCCCTCCGATCTGCCAGTCCTTGTCAGGCTCCGCCAATCCCCACGCACGACCTGAGAAGAGGGAGATTCTGCACCCCCAAGCGAGATTCCACGGTCATCCCACCACCTGCTCCGAGCACGGTTTCTCCAGGTGGCGCTCGCCCGGGGGGCTCTGATAGCTGGGACCCCGTGGCCTCCCGTCAGGGCCCGGATTCTCAAAATGAAGCAGGAAGAAGCAGCGCTCTGTGAGCCTCCCGAGGGACCCCGTCCACCTACGCTCTTTTCTTTCGAAACGACGGGTTCGACCAAGGTGAGGCAAGAGGTCCCATCACTCCGGCCTCAACACAGGTCTCTTCTGGAAGCCGAAGAGAGCTCAGTGGGCCACGCAACTTCTCCAAACTGGGATTGTCCTCCTCCACCACTGCAGCTGGAAGAACTTCCTGCCTGTTGAGGGTGGCCACATCCTGGCGGAGAACTCATGCAGCACTTGAAACAGTTGTATGTTATAATTCTGTTTTAAGTTGCCGGAAGCCTTTTTCCAGGAAAGGCGTTTAAGCAATTTAATACATAAATAAATCAATTAAGCAACTGTAATCCTTCAGATAATAATAGCAACAGGGATAGTCAATAGGGCAAAGGAAACCTCACCTGTGCTGGGTTCTATCCAAGCCTGTTCCAAAGAGCCTTAAAAACAGGGGTCTTTGGCAAATTGCAGGAGAAAAGCAAAAACTCAGAACCTCGCAGGCCCTCCCGCCCCTAAGCCTTCCTGCGCGCTCCCCAGCAAATACCCATAACTGAAAAATGCGCCAACAGCTAAAATTAGCTAAAGACCACATCAAAATATCCAGCCTTTATGCAACACAGCATAATTGTCTTTCTGTCCTCCATTTTGGAGAGCTCTCGGGAAAGAGCAATCCTGTCTTTGAAGGTCCAGTTGAAAGCCCAGGTTCCCCAGAAAGTGTGTGCAGGAGCCTCAGATCTGCCCACTTCAGCTCCTGACTGTATCCAACACCCGTTTTACTCAAGTCCTGCTCGTTTCCACGGGCCTGCATTAGATGCAGCCTGTTGCAATTATGTCTGTATGAGCAACCATGGAAATCGGCAGATGCAAATTTTATGCAAAGCGGCATCCTGGGTTGCCTTGGCTGGTCATCTCCTCTTCTGGGGCAACACAGAGCTGGCCACCCTAAACCCAACAGGCCTCGCTTGGGCTCAGCCGGCAAGTGCGACCCGGAGCAGGACGGCCCGATCCCGGGTCACCCACGGGGCACGGCTGCCGCCGGGGATGTGAAAACGCACGGCAACGCACGGCACGTCATTTCGCATGCCCAGGGAACATGAGAAGACCGGGAAGGACAAGATGGTGTGCCGTGCCTTCCCTGCCGCTTTCACGATGGTTGTTGAACTGTGTTTTTTCTTTTCTGCCTTGTGGCAACTTGGGCTGGAAGAGCAGGGAGGAAGCGTTTTAAATAAAGAAACAAATCATTCCACCCTCACACAGCCAATAATAATTAAGGGCTTTACTTTTGCCCCAAGACATCTGCACTTCCATTAACTCACCCCTCCTTCTCCTCCCAATGGGAGTCACCGTTTATTTTTTACAGATGGGCAAACTGAGATACAATAAGATCGGGTCACATGAAACATCACCGGAATGCGGAAACCGACATGAGCCCTGACTCCAATCTTCTCTGCTGAACCGAGAGAGTTCTGCTTATGTTTTGGAAGATCCTCTTCCAGAGAGTCGTGCGCTACCCTGTTGCAACTGAATTTGTTTATCTGGGCAATGGAAGCTTTGCAATTTCAAGATGGCACCAACCCACAGAGGGACCGGATCGGCTACTGACTCACAGCCAAACGAAATATTGTGCAATTCCTGGGAAGTCAGATCATGGGCGGGCTCTCCAGCCGCCTTTCTTGCATCCCAAACTAGCATTCTAGCTGACAAGCAACTTCTCTCCCTCCCTCCCTCTGTTCACACATTGCAAGCAAATTGCCTGTCCCCAAAACATCAAAAGAAGAAAACAATTAAATGAGGCGTGTCCCGCCTCGCCAAATTCCATCCACCAGCTGGGTGCGCTCCTCAGGGGAGTGTCCCCGAACTGCAGCCTGAGCTGGGGACAAGGGTCACGCACGTCAGATAAGGCAGAGTCCCAAATTAAGGTAAACCATGCTAAATGTTGGGTAAAAAGGTGTGATTCCCAGACCCAAAACTGTCGGCCAGCCGGTGGCTCCGATTGGCTGAGCTGCTGTGACATCACGGAAGCATCTTGTCAGAAATGTTTGGGGCGAGGCTGCAGTGGGGAGCACGGAGGGGCTGCTCATCTCCACCTCTGGCACGAGGGGAGAGCTCAGCACCCTGGGCATCTGCTGCGCCCCCTCCGTCACATCATCTCAAAGTGCGGGGAGGGGAGAGGCACCGGGTGCGTGCGGCCGCTCTGGCACCGTGGGATGTCCACCATGCAAGCGCGCAAGGACGTCCTTCCCAAACTTGCCAGGGTATCTTTAGAACGCATCGCTCGTTCCCTTCAAGGCCACCGCGAGTGAACGCAGGCCAGGACGTGTGTCCATGTCCGGGCGAGCGCTGCGAGAGGACCGACGGCAAAAGGAGAAGGGGGCGGCAGAGGACGAGGGGGCTGGAAGGGGCCACTGAAGCCGTCGGCGTGAGCTTAGGCGGACTCCGGGGGACGGTGGAGGACCGGAAGGTCTGGAGGAGTGTTGGCCGTGGGGTCGCGATGGGTCTGGCACGACTTCGCGACTAGCAACAGCAAAGAAGGCCCGACAGAGCCCCACCAAGGTGGGTCAGCCATAGCAGGCAGGCATCCCACAGGTCTGCCTACAGCTGCTCCCAAGCACAGCCCAAATGGCCCATCACTCAGCACTGAACTCCCCGGAGGTGCAATTAAAGGCACGGCCCATCAGCCCTCCTTCAGCAGGCAAACACACGGGAGAGCCTGGCCAGGAGGATGAAGGTGCAGGAGGGCCCTTGCACAGACAGGTAAACCAGGCTGCTGGCGGGAATGATTCAGGAGACTGGGTGGACAGGAATTAAACAGGGGAAGTTATTCTCAGTACCTGGGTGGCGTGGTGAAAACAGAAGCAGAGCGAGTCAGAAGGGGCCTCCCGGGCCATCTAGTCTGACCCCCGGCTCCAGTCGGCTCCGCTCACGACTTGCCCGCCATGTGCCTGTCCAGCCTATCCTTGAACACCCTCCTGATGGGGCCTCAACCCCCTCCCTGCTCACACCCATTGAACATGGAGAGGAACAGCTGTGCATTCCCTGGCGCATTCAAACGCACAACGGAAAGGTGGAAGCGGGGGCCTGCGAGTCACTGGGAGGGGATTCCGCCCTCGCCCGCTTCCGGGAATATTCCTGTGCACCGCACGCTCCTTTCCCACCTGGTACCTTCCAACCAGGAGCAGCTCCTTCTCGCCGGCCTCCCGCCGGACCTTCCTCCAGACGTCCAAGGTGAAGAGGGCACTGCTGCTGTTGAAGACGGACGTCAGCGAGGACATCAGCGCCGCCATCATCGCCGCCATCATGAGACCCCGCAAGCCTGGGGGCAAGACCGCTGCGGGGTTGGCCCACATGGGAGAGCCTTCCCGTCGCTGAGCCCCGCCTGGCAGGCCCCGCTCACGGCCCGAGGAGGGGCTTAGGGCCCGTGTCCTCCCCAGATGGCCCATCTCGCCCCGTCAGGCCGGGGGCGGAATGCTCAATACAGCCGCCTCCGAGGCCCCCCCATGCGGACCGACCCCCGTGGGGATGAGCACAGCTGAGAGCCCTGGAGGCACGAGCGCTCGACCCCATTCACACTGGGAGACGTCCACGCCGATCCCCCCGTTCGCGACGCCTCGGTTATCCGCTCCCTCTCAGGAAACGCCAAGGCCACGCCGGGGGCCTCCTGCTCCTCGTTGCCGGCAGCCCAAGCAACAGAACCAACACAGGGGTGGGACTGGAGGGCCGCGGGGCGTGACTGGGCTAGCGTTGCCCACCGACCCCGCTCAGCTTACCGCTGGGCATGAGCTCAGTCACCAGCTTGGGGTACGCGATGTTGGAGCAGCCCGCTTCTGCCCCGCAGACTCGGGCGCATTCCTCGGGGTCCACGCAGCCAACGGCATCTGAAAGAGGACGGGAAACGGTCCGTCTTCAGGCTCCTGGCCACGTGGCAGAGCCGGCCGCGGGGGATGCCGGGAGACCCAGGGCTGGCCCCCAAAGCTCACGTTCACCCCTGAGGCCGGCAACCCGCACGTGGGATGGGGACTGACGGGAGCGGCCCAAGCCACGTCCCTGCCTCCCTCCCGTGCTGTGGCACCTCTTCTCGCGGCCCGTCACGGGCTCCCAGGTGAGTGCGAAAGGCAGGTGCAGCTGGGCACCCACCGGGGACCCACAACCCAGCGGGGCCCACTGGCCAGGGCCCCTGGGGGTTGCTTCTCCAGCCCCCCGGCTCGCCTGCCACGTGCTCTGGGCCAGACAAGGGTGGTGGTGGAAAGGAGGAGCAGCGTGGTGGATTTGCTCCCAGGCAAGCAAATGGCAGCCGCGGCGAGCAGGGAGTGGAGCCAGAGCAGCGGGTGCGAAGGCTGCGCCCCAAGGGAAGGAGCACCCCAAAACCTGGAGCCACCACCCCCAGCTCCATGCACCCCGGGCCCAAATGTCCCCCTTTTCATCCCCTGTACAGTCGCCGACGGAGTCAGATTTCTTAATGGGCCGAGGAGAATTGCATCCCGTGTGCGCAAGTACGCATCGGTGCGCACACACTTGCACAAATGCACATTCACACACCACCCGCCTGCAAAAACAACGTGCTTTGAAAACGGCAGGCACGAGTCCGGAAAAGGAGGACGTGCTCTGGGATCTGCAGCCGGTCCACGGAAATCCGCCCTCGGCGGCGCCCATTCCTCCGACAGGAATGGGGGGGTGTGGGGGGCGCCCCGTGCGGGTTGCGCCGCCGCGCAAAGGCCATTGCGCACAGCGGGCGGGCTTGACGCGCAGCGAACGAGCCCCCCGCGGGCGCGCCCCCCTCCGGAGGCGCCCCGGCCCCGGCCCCGCGCCGCGCGCGCCGTGAGTCAGCTTCCTGCCCGCGCGGGGCCGCCCCGGGCAGGCCGGCATGTGACCGCAGGTGGGGCGAGGAGGAGCGAGCCGCGCGGCCCGGCTCGGCCGGCTCCTCGCCCCTTTTCTCCCCGCCCTCCCTCCGCCGAGCCCATTTCGGGCTGCTGCGCGCCGGCTGCCGGCGGAAGCCTCCCCGCGCCCGGATGCCCGGCGAGCTGCGCAGGGAGCGCGGGGCGCAGAGAGCCGAGGAGGATCGGGAGGGCGCGCGGGGCGCAGAGAGCCGAGGCAGAATCGGGGCGGCCGCCCGGCCCTGGGGCCCCCGAGCCGCCGCGGAGCCCCCGCGAGGGGCGCTGAGCAAGAGCGCGGCGCCGATCGCCTGCCCCCGGCCGCCGCTCGCGACTCCCTTCCGGCGCGCGTCGGGACATTCTCCTCTCGGTGCTCCTCGGGGGAGCTGGAAAGGAAGACGTGGAGGCGGAGAAAACCGGCCGCGTGACGACTAGCGAGTGGGAACCGGGCGAGGGAAGCCGGCTTCAGCTCGCCTAAAACTTGGCACGCCCGCAGGCCGCAGGTCTGCTCTTGCTCCTTTCCGAGGGTTTGGGCACAGCAGGAGAGCCGGGAGCTTCTGCAGCCCATCCAGGCTTCGGGCTTCACTGAGATGAGGTGACAAAGGAACGCAAGAGACTGAACTCATCGTCGGAAGGAGTCGGGGAACCTTATCTTCTTTTAAAAAGAGGGAATAGTTTGGAACGAATTGCAGAAAAGCTACGAGGAGCGAGACTTTTAGCGGCTGCTTGTCGCACTCAGGGTTAAACGCTAAATTATTTCTTTAAATAACGTTATTCTGGTATTTATTATTGGTGGACACACTTTTTTTTTAGACGCGAAGCATGGCTTTTTCTCAGGTGCAGTGTCTGGACGACAACCATGTCAACTGGCGGTCGAGCGAGTCCAAGCCAGAGTTTTTCTACAGCGAAGGACAGAGGTTGGCTTTGGAAGCCCTGGTCTCGAGGGGCCCGGAAGCCTTCTACGAGGTCCTCAAAAAGGAGAACATCCGGGACTTCCTTTCGGGGCTGGAGCTCCAAAAGGTCTTGGATTCCCTGGAGACGTACGACCCTGGCTCAGAGTTCATCCCGCGTGGAGACGGGCCCCTGGACCTCAACAGCCCCGGCAGTGAGCCGGGCCCCGTGCCGTCCTCCGACTACTGGCCGGAGAGGTCCGATCGCTCCATTCCACAACTGGACCTAGGCTGGCCCGAGACCGTCGCCTACCGGGGAGTGACGCGGGCCACGGTCTACATGCAGCCCCCCATCGACTACCAGCCCCACATCAAGGAGGTCGTCCGCAAGATGATCTTCCAGGCACAGAAGGTGAGAGAGGGCCGCGGTGCCGCAGTGTCCGCGTGGGTCTGTGCGGGAGGTAGAGGACCCCTTGCCCAGCGGAAGCGCCTCGCGCACCACCAGCCTCCGTGGAGCTCGGCTCCTTGGTGAGCGTGTGCGTCTGTTTATCGCCGATCCCCTCCTCGGTGCCAGCGAGGGCACTGATCCGATCCCCCGGGTGGGGGAGTCAGGGAGGGACGGCGGGCAGGGGCCGTTGGTCAAAGGCTGCCGGGCTTGTTCTCAGGAACGGCTCGTGAACTTTTTGGTGGCCCTCTGGGCCGCTGATGACCCGGGCCGGCGAGTCGAAGGAGCTGCTGTGCAGGGAGCAGGTTCGCCCCAGCTTTGCTTGGGGCAGGCGGGCGTTTCCACCCTGGCTGTCCCGTCAGCAGAGGAATTGGCACCTGGGCCCAAGAAGCCCCGGGGGGGCACGGAGGCAGCACCCCTTTCCCCGAGTCATCCTTCGGGGTTCCCATTCACCGGAGAGGGGCAGCTTCCGCCTGGGGAACCTGCGCCCCATCACTCCAAGGGTGAGCCGTTACGTGGTGGCAAGAGACACTCTGCGCATGCTCAGCAACACTTTCTCCTCCACTAGCATTTGCACACTCCCAGCCAGAACCCTCTGCCCACAGAGCAGCTTCCAAGCTTAAACACTGGTTACGTGTAAGCCGCCCATCTATTTTTATTTGTTCTCTGGAGCGGGAGCGGCTCTGCCTGCCACCGTGGCTGAAAAGAGCGTGGAACAGAAACGCCAACTGTATAAAACCGGGCCAAAGCACAGGAGGAAGGGCGGCATTTTGCTCCCGGGAGTCCTTCCCGCCCTTGTGTACCGCCAGAAAGAGTCGGTGTGGTTCAGCAGCCGCAGGCGACTGGCAATCTCGCTTTCCCATCTGTGAAATGGGAGTAATTCTGACCTACTTCACGGGCCGTTGCAAGAAGGAACAAGCCAAAGGCTGCTCATTAAAACCCTACATAAACCGTAAACAACCATTTCGATCCAGACGGCAACTGCAGGGAGCCTTCCAGGGCCGAGGTTTCGCTGATAAGGTGCTTTCAAAGCTCCCTTCAGTCCCAGCCGCTGCCGCCTCCCCCACAGCAAACAGTTTCACCCGGGATTAAAAGGGGGAACTTGAGACCAGAAGCCGCCCGCCTCTCCTGAATCATCGGCAGCCCGACGCGGGTGGCTGGTGCTGCATCGCCCGGCCGCGCAGATCACCTCTTTCGAAAGAGCCACTTTGGACCCTCGGCTGCCCGTCCTCCCGGGCCGTGAGGAAATAAACGGCAAGGGGCGAGACAGGCTAGGATGTAATTAATATTATTATATCGAATTCAGCATGATAGACGAGTGCAGGGGTGGAAAATGAGGCCTCCCAGCTGCGGGCTGCCAGCATTCGTGATGGGCATGTGGCATGCAGGGTGTCCCTTTCCGGCGTCACATCCGGTCCTCGCACGGCAAGGACCATCTTCTCCCTTGCGGGCCATCAGTGGGCGCTGGCCCGGGAAGGCTTCTGGCCCAGTCCGTGCAGAAGCTCTGGAGAGATTCGTGGGCCCCGCTTTGAGCCTTCAACTACAGCTAACTAAACCAGACGGAAGAATTAGATGGTCCTCTGGCCCAGCCTCAAAGCCGTTCCCGTGATCTGACCGGAGAGTTCAAACGGTTGCCCTAGATTATCATCTTTCCAGGAAGTGCCAATGGCCCGTGATTAGATCTGCTCCGGATGACCTGCTTGTTTTGTCCTGCTGAAAGGATGGCGGGCTTCAGGGCCTGCGTCGCAGGCGGGCAGGCTGGGTGTCTTCCCAGGTCCCACACAGCACGCCCTGGGCTTGCTCCTCCTCTTCCCTGGGTGGCCTGCTGGCTCGCCGGCCTCTCGCGCTGGCCCAGGCCGCCGAAGGGAACACAGGAGGGGAGCCCAAGGTTCTGGCAGGAAGGCCAAGAGCCAGCAAGCCACAGACGCCCCGGCCTTTTGCCCTCGGCCTGCCGAGCAAGCGAGAGGCGGCACGGTGAGCCGGTGGCCCGGGGCGAGAGCAAGTGACTGGCAAGTCAGGGCGCCCGCGAGGCAGTCTTGCTCAGGACCCCCAAAGCAGGAGACCGCACGGGAAGGCTCCATCAGCCGCGATTTGCCGTCTGAAAAGGGGCGACTGTCCGGCCCCGGATACCTCGCCTGCTCCGGGCGTGACTCGGCCAGGAGCTTCGGCTTCGCTGGCAGGGCGGGCATCGTGCGTGGAAGCCGGCAGATCTCCGGGAAGGCCTCGCCTTCCGAAGTGAGCGCCAGAGGGCAAGCCTGCACGACGGGGCCGACAGACCTTTCCAGGAGTTCGCAGCTTCACAGGGCAGGAAAGGAGTGGGCATCTTGTACTCTCTGCCTGAACTAAAGACCCCGAACGGGTAGTGGGGTGGGGGGAATCCTGCACCCTCCAGAGCAGCTTGTTCCGAGCCACGTGACTCGGGCTGTCCAGAACGCCTCGCTTGCCATCCTCTCGGCATCAGCAACTGTTCCCATCCTCCACTTGGTCCAGGGTGCGCTCGCTTCCTTCTCCCTGTGGCCAGAAGATCCAGGCCTCTTCCTGCCCAGAACTGGTGCCTCCTACAGAACGCCTCTGGCAGCGTCTGCCATACCCCTCGAAGCCTCTTGGGGTCCAGCAGTGTGCGCCCCTCGCAGGCCAGCGGGGCCAGAGGCCAGGCGAGAGAGCAGAGCAGAGCAGGGGCGTGAGCGCACACGCGTGCGATGGCCTCACGGAGAACAAATGCAGAAGAGTCGCACGGGCGGCATGCCGAGCCGAGCGTCCCCAGCAACGTGGGCATCTCCAGACGTGAAGGATTCTCCAGGACTCATGAGTCGCGGAAACAGTCTGGGCGTGAAAAGTTCAGGGGGAGGCTGTCCCTGCTTATCAGTTGCCAGGAGCCGTGGCAAGAGGGAACCCTCGACCTCGGGTCCGGGCTGCGGAGAGATCTCGGTTGCTACGGGAAGGAGGATGCTGGCCTCGACGGAGCGCGGGCGTCAGGGCTGGTGCCGGCACGAGGCAGTAGGGCACATTCTCCCGCTTTGCCACCCCAGCCCGAATATGACCCCCGATTCCTTCCGCCCCCTCCAGGGGTCTTGCGAGAACACTGGACATGGCCAAAGTCATGCCAGATTTCGGCTGCATCCGGTGAAATCTTCCAGGAGCTCGGCCAGGTGCCAAGACTTTGCAGGAGCCCCACAGCACCTGAGCTCCCGCATGCCTCTTGGTCGCGGCCAGTCAAGCTCCTAGGTCCTTCCTCTCTTGTGTTTGTCCACAGTCTCTTTAATATACATACATGTATCGGCAAATGTCACTCACATCTGCAAGAAGACATACCCACTCATCTGCTAATGACTTCCTGCCCTCATTAAATTCGGGAATGCAAATGAGCGATGCCACCCAATACTCCAGTGACCCAGCCTGCACTGGCTTCTGTCTTGACTTCTTCTCTCCAAATGCTCTTAATTTATTCTTATTCTTTTCGAACCAACCATGCAGCCCAGCTCAAAGCAAAGCGTAAGTCCCAGAGATTCATAAACACAATTAGAAATAGAAAATGTACTATGCAAGTGTCCAAAATGTGATTCGATTGTTGCCGGATACGTGAACCGTTTAAAATTACTATTACTTGGCAAGCAAAAAAGAAAGAAAGAAAAAGTGAAGCATTGAAAAGGCAAGTTACAAATTAGGATGAAAATACTAAAGTGAATAGTGTGACTAATTTAAGGTAAATGAATAAATAATACAGGTTATTCATGTTGCTGTTAAGCAGAAAGACACTCATTTGTTTTGCTGAGCAACCTTTAGACACAAGCACATTCCTCTTGCTCTGTTTCTTAGAGAGGCGGTGCAAATTTCCTGCTTTCTAGATGAGGTGGAAGTTCCCCAGAGATTCTGAAAGGGCACGCGTGCTTCCCGGGTCCAAGGCTAGCTGGCCGAGTGCCAGATGGGCTTCCCTGTCTCACCCAGCTGTGATTGTGCCCTTTTTCCAGCTTCACTGATTAGCCATCTGCTACCTGGGCTGGCAGCTTCGTGCCCCAGGATGTGGAACCCGGAAAGGGCTTTGTTCACTGCCTGACTCTTGGGAGACCTTAGGACAGCTCAAGAACATGCCCTCTGCACATGCTTCAGAGTTATAACTGGCTTCAAACATGGCGCAGGTGCTACTAACACTGTCTTAGACACATCCCCGGTAGTCAAGAAGTCAGATAATTTTTGCATGCTCTGCGCATCTTATGCATGTGCCGGCTGGGGCTACTAGGAATAGAGGCAGCTGAAAATGTGCAAAGCTGTCGTGGGCACCGCCACAAAATGGCTACCACGGAAGGCATGGCAAAGGATAGGTAGGCTGCCCGAAAGACGGCGTGCAAGGTGGAGGTGGGGTCCAAACCCAGGCGCGTTAAACAGCTCCTTCAAGCCCCCAGCTTTCAGCACCAACGGTGCTTTGCACCAAGCACAGGTGCCTGTCATAAAAAGGTGCTAACAGGAAGGTAATTTGGGAATTGGACAGCTTGGCACGAGCCAGGAAAGGGATCTGGGCAGACAGGTGCCACTGCGAAGGACGGGGCCCACACCAGCCCCGTTCCTTCGCTTGCTCACAGCACTTTGAAAGCAGGTTTGCGCGCACGCACCTGCCTCAGTGGCACGGCTCTCAGGCCTAGCAAAAGTCACTTCGGGCAACTTCCTGAGCATTTGAAGGATCTTATTTTTCCAGAACTTTTCCTATCCTGCCTCCTCACCTTCCATTTCCCCTGCTTCACCTCACAAGATAAATGTTCGACTCATAGCTGAACCACTGAGAAGAAAAACCCGCGATGTACCGCTTGGCTAATGCGTCTTCTTTTTCTTACTTCAGTAAGTCTGTTAGAAAACTATGGTGAGATCGCATGTTTGGCTTGGTAGCACAAGGCCCAGCTGGAACATCCTCTGTGCATCTCTTGTCTTCTCCTCCTTGGAGGGTTTTAAAAACCCACACTTTTATTTGCTGTGGCAAGAAAACAGACAGAAGCAGCAATGGGAAAGCAAGAGAGGTTTAGAAGTGAAAAACGGTGCTGCCGGGCTGGAACCCCCATCAAATTCCACAAAACGGGGCAGGGAAGTTGCGCAGCAAATTGTCTGAATGCACCTTTTGTGTGCACAAGAGAGGATGAGACAGAGGGCAAGCACGCAGCTTTTGTTAGGTTAGATCTTGTTCCAACGGAAATTAGACCTCCCCGTTTCCGACAAAAGGGAGTCCATTTATGCCTGTTTTGGCATCCAGCTAGAAACAGGAGCGGGGAAACCTCCTGTGACTCGCAGCCCATGTGGTCCTGCTCCGGAAGCGACAGCACGGAGCCAGAGCGCTCCAGAAAGCACAAGCCACACGTGTGAGGGCAAAGTCCTCCGCTGAGGTCACCCTTTAGTGCAGAACACGCCTCATCTCCGACCCGGTCACCCCGCAGAAGGATTGCGTGGCGCAGATCGCCACGGCGGGGTGCAGAGACCTGCCGGAGCCCCGTTTGGAGAAAGGAGCTGGTGCCTCAGGGAAGCTCTGGCCGCGCACCGACACAGGCAGGGCTGCTTGTGAACCGACCCTGTGACGCTGCCCCGTACAGAACCAGCCCCTGGATCCACCTAAACCCCGATCCTATACTTGACCGGCTCCGGAAGGAAGTTTCCCGGCTCTGTTTATTACAGCCTGCCCGCCTCCAGCCCTCCCCGGCACACGCACAGAGTTTGCTGTTCCCTCGAACCTGGCACCACCCATGACCCATTAGCTGTTGACGGATTGGTGTCTGGCTGTTTGCTCTGAGAAGGCCAAGCTGGCACAGGTGACTCCTCTCCAAGTTTATCCTGACAACAGTGGCTTTCAGAGGGCACTGGGGGAATTAATGGAGCAGGCAGCTATCAGAGGATGCTAGTCCTCATGGCCCTCTGCTATGTCCAGGGTAAAGGTATTATGCCCAAATTCCGCAGTTGCTGGGGAACAGGGGCAGAACATGGGATCTAACCCTGTGTTCCTGGATGCACAGCAGACAAAAGGCTTCTAAAATGGTGGGAAGGGAGGCAATTTAATGCTCAGTCTCTCTCCTGAACTGGTTTTAAAAAGAAATTGGGAATAATTGTTGATTCTTCTTCCTTCCTCCAAGTCTTTCATAAAGGACCTGGAAGGAATCTAAACTTTAACCGTATTATGGCCCTCTTGTTTCTAAACATCTAATCCATCCAGAAATGTCGCCCGACGGCATATTCTGAATACCCAGCCAGTGTTTTGTGTTCAGGGAAGAAAAGCTCAGGAAAGGGGCCTAGAATCTGTACCAGAGGCAGGCAAGCTTCAGCTGGAAGAAATGATATTTGATCGTGGGAAATAGGCAGTCTTATTTTGCTATTCAAGAGGAAAACAGGCATGGTGGAATACAAGCCGTCCTTAGCTGTTGTCCAAACAGGCAGGTCCCCATGACCACCACCCACCTTCTTGGTGGCGGCCCCCTGAGTTTGTGGGATATTCTAGTCAAAAGGATGAAACAGACTATTTCCCCCATTTTCAGGCAGGTGCCAAACCCACCTTTTCCCTCTGGAAGTAATTTTGTAACTAATGTCCAGTTTTAATGGCAAATTTGTTTTGGCTGCTGTTGATGCATTTATGTAAGTAAATCTGTTGTTCTGGTGAGTTTTAGTGCAAGCAAAATCTCTTTTAGTTGCTTTCTCACCGTAAGCTGCTTTGAGAATTTTTCTGAACTTGGGCTTTAACTAACCCCAGATAAACAACGTGACAGCAAAGAATCCGGCCCTCGCTCGGATCCTGGCGATCCAGGTCTGCTGTTGGTGTGGTGCCAATTCTCCAAGCGATGAAAGAACCAGGTGTGGTTCCCTTGGAAACCGATCAAGGCAGACTTGTGGGCGTTTCGTAATGTTTGCCCTAATCTGTTTGCCCTGGACTGAACATCGGTGGGTTATGGACGCCTTCCCCCCAAAATGCATCACTCCCAGCCCTGTGGACCTTCCCCACATTAGCCAGAAGAGTGCTAGAAGCAACCTGGCTAAGACCCTGACTCAAAACCAGACGGACGGCACAGAGGCAAGCGCCGCTGTCTCCCAAGCCACCAGAAGCCGGGGCCTCCACACGAACAAGGCAGCCTGAGCAGCAGAAGCACGGTCCTGTTGATCTAACTGGGTTGGTTCAGCCCTTTCAGCCTTGCTGACGACGGCGAGGCCCTCTCCAGTCGTCTCCTGCGCTGCAACCTCGCGCTGCAGCCTTTCACCAAGGCTGCGGCATGAGTGTGGTTGTGTCCCTACAGCAGCCCAGGTTTTTGAGAGTGCGGCTGCTGCTGCTGCTGCTCCTCCTCCTCCTCATGGCCCCCTCTCGCGTGCTGGCCAGGCGGAGAGCTGGGAGCACCCCCTTCTCCCCACCTCGGTGGTCTGGGCCCGGGAAGCAACACACAAGCCAGTCCACCAACGGCCAGGAGGGCTCCGGCTTTGGGGAGAGCCAGAAACAGGCAGACTCCTGGTAACAGTGGGGTTTCGACCCACAGAAATGTGGCTTTCAGACCCGGCGCTTTACATTCTTCTCAGGAGAGGGTGGATGAATAAATATCCCCCAGGAAGAGCTGGGCTGGGTGGCAGCAAAGGCCCTCTGGCCCAGCGTTCTGTCTCCGCCGAGGCCAGCCAGTGCCCCGGCTGAGAGGTCCACAGGCCGTTCCGCAGCACCCCGCCGCCCATGCTCCCCAGCAGGTGGGAGACGTGGGCATACTGCCTGTGATCTGCCCCCTGGGGCTAACCAGCAGCCGTCGTCTCCCGCCAGCCCCTTGATGCACGGCACCACACGAGCGAGGAAAGCTTCTCCCGAGCCGCGCTTTCCACGCGAGGCACACGCGTTGACATGCCTGCCACGGCCCTCCGCTCATGCCACGGTGTGCCAGCCTCTGGCCCGCTCGCTCGCTCGCCCCTTCTGGCACCCTCCGCAGCCTCACAGTCGCCTTCTGGAGGCGCGGTGGCCCAAACAGCGCCCGGTGGCCCAAGTCGGGTTGCGCAACAGAACATGATTACTGTTAATAATAAACGGCTTAAGGATGGTGGTGACATGAGCCAGGCAGAAAATTGCTCGGCTTCAAAGGCAGGAAAGGCGGCCAGTCGTGAGATCGGTGTCGAGCGGCTCGGCCCGATCGCGCACAAAGCCCTTCGGCTCCGTGGAGTGCCTCGGTTTCCCAACCCGTCCAATGTAGGTCATGCGGCTTCATCACTGCCTCCCACGGAGAGGAAGCGATGCTCCCTTAATTGCCGGTTTGCGCACAGCCCGTCTGTGATCCTTGGAATGAGAGTCTGCGTGTTCGCTGGGCTTACTTAAAAACAAACAAACAAACAAACCATGGAGAGAGCAGGGCGGCGGATCGCGCGGTGGATCCCTCCCGCGTTAAGCGCTGGGAAAGCCCGCGGACCTCAGTGAGGTCCATTCTCAAGGGAAGATCATGCAGGCGGGGGCAGAAGGACGGGAGTGGGCAGCTTTCTTCTGTGCCCCAGAAAACTGCCGCCGCATTTCAAGTCCGACGGCAAGAAAGGGAAGTCATGCTGCCGTCGTACGAGGCCAGCCCCCCTTTGCAGGAACCATGAGCAAAAATGATTTGAGAAAGAGGAAGAATCGTCACGCGTCAGAATTCATTTCTAAAGACGGATGATAGAATTATGTTGCTTTTATAGTGCAGGTTTTTACCTCTTGCCGGCAACCCAAGGGGGCTTGCATGCCCCTCTTTGACTCCCCTTTACCCTCACAACAACACGCCTGTGAGGTAGGTTGGGCGGAGAGGAAGGGGCTGAACCCGACTCTCCCAGGTCCCCAGTCTGGTGCGCTAACCATTACGCTATGCTGCTTGGAAAAGGGGCAGACCCAGGTCCAAGCCCCGAGGTGGACACGATACCCGCTGGGTGGCCATCAGCCTCTTTCTGACCAGCCTGTTTCACAGGGTTGTCTGGCTAGAAAGAATCACATCCTCCACAGCAGTATCCCCCCACCAGGTGTCCTCCAGGTCTGGGTGACTACAATTCCCAGCATGCCGAGCAGTGCTATTCCTAGCCATGGTGGCCAAATGGAACCTCCATATTCAAGGGCAGTGTACCTTTGACTACCAAATGCCAGGGGGGAATGACTGCGCCAGCCCATGGCCCGTTTGGGAGCTTCGGAGAGCCTGCTGGTGGCCGGCCAGCCGGGCCAGCTGGGAGCAGGAAGGCGGAAAAATGACACCCTCCACCTGGGAGGGCTTTGCGGGGCGCTGCCTTTGCCTCTCAATATCCCACAGAAGCGAGGGCTGTCGCCACATGCCCTGCCCGAGCGTGTGCTTGCATGCGGCGAGCTTACGTAGTCCCAGCCGTCTCGCCAGCCACGGATATTCACGCCAAGATGTATTTGGGGAGGGGAAAAAGACGGAGGAGAAAAGAGCTCTACTGAAACAGGCTATGCACAAAAGCGGCAGACTTGCCCGAGCCCCGCAGAAAGGCGGCCTTTTCCCACGTGGCAGGGGCTCGGTTCCAGCAGGTCAGAGCGGCTTCCGCCTCGCCCAGCTGCGAAGGGCCCCTTGAGTAGGCGACGGGCTGAGGGCGTCTCAGGAGGCCCGGTGCCCGCCGCTTCCGGGCCCTGGGACACGCCGGGCATGCATCCCGCAGGTGGACGCAGAACGGCCCTCCGAGCGTCTGCAGGCGGCCAGTCTCGCCCCGTTTCCCCCACGTGCCCGTCGGCCGGCGGTTTCCCGGCCGGAGTCCTGCTTTGCCTCTGTTCTGAAAGGCCACCAAGCCCTTCGTCCCGGACCGGAAGGGCTATACCTTGCCAGCGTTGATGCTTAGCGCCTGTCCCTTCTGCCTGTTGCCCTGCTCACCTCCAGAAAGCACCCGCTGCCAGGTGGAGGGGGGGCCCAGCCTGCCTGCGCCACGTCATCGCCCTCCCCTAACGCCTCCCTCTGTTCTCCCCGCGTCCCCCAGGTGGTGGCCGTGGTCATGGACATGTTCACCGATGTGGACATCTTCAAGGACCTCCTGGAGGCCGGCTTCAAGCGCAAGGTGGCCATCTACATCATCGTGGACGAGTCCAACCTGAAATACTTCCTCCAGATGTGCGAGCGAGTGCAGATGCATGCTGGCCACCTCAAGGTAACACGAGCCCCATGCCGAGCGGTCGCCCCGTTGCAGTGCTGGCGAGCCAGGGAAGGAAGCAGAGAGACCTGCTTCCAGGCAAGCCGGTCGCGGGCAGGAGAAAGAGCCTTTCCCAGATGCCGTGCCCTTCGCACAAGAGGGCAGAACTCTCCATCCCTGTGTGTCCATCCGGAAAAGTTCTGGGTTCTGTGCGGAGCCCCCCCAGTGCTAGCTCTTCCCAGATGCTCCGAAGGAATACATATTTATTATAAATGTATTTAGGGGTTTCATGTCCATTCCCAGCAACAGCCCTGGCAGGTAGGTGGAAGGGCTGTGTGTATGCCAGATGCACACAGGAAACCTGCAGTGTGTCGTACTAAATTCAGTTTCCAGAAATGCTTGACTTTCATTTTCAAACAAAACACCGACACAAGTTTCTAGGCCTCATGAATGTGGAGAGACGCTCAGAAGTGTGTGAGTCACGCCAAGACAGATCGCACAAGTGATAGGAAAAGATAGTAGGGCTACATGTTGAACGGCACAATGTCGCGTCGGCATCCCGCAAAGTCTCATGAAAAAGGTGTGACGACGGAGACAGGGAAACCTCATCCAGACACAGCCAGTGCCTCCTTGTCAGAGAAAGGAGCCCTTTGCGCTGAAGCACCCGCTGATGAGCCGACCGAGGGATTTTTGAGCCGGGAGAGATTTCGGCCCGAAGCTCCTCTTCCCAGCCCCTGTCCCCTGTCGCTGGCCGTGCCTCCGCTCTGTCAAAAGCTCAGTGGTGTGTGGCCACAGTCACGGCGCACAGACATGCGGAACGCGGCCCCCTGTTGCTTTGCCCGCTTGCACATCACGTGCTTGTGGTGCCAGAGCCGAAAGCGTTCACGCGGTTTCATTTGTAAGGCCACCAAGTATCATGTTTATCATCCAGGGTTAAAGTACAACTCGAGCACGGACCTGGGCTGCAGGAAAGAGGTGTTCTCCACACAAACCCTGCCCAGAGTCCAAAACTGCATTTCTCAGGAAACCAGAAACGTTACACCTTTCCTAGGAAATAATTAAATCCGGTTGGCTCCCGGGAAGGGGCCCAGCAATGGGAGGATCCTTCATCCCAGGAGGTCAACGGAAGCCCACTGTTTTGCAAAACCTGTCCGTTCACCCAGCTGTTCTGGAGAAGTAGGAGTTTCCCTTGAACACAGGCAGGGCGCTTTGTCTTTAAGAGCCTCGTTCATGGGGAGAAAACCAGCTGGCCGAACCTCTGGCCACCACTGCCTCTCCAGGCTGTGATTGGCTGCAAGACAGAGTGGGCAAGTCTGTCGGGCTAGCTCTTGCCCATATTCTAGATTTTTTCTCTTTGGATCACAGGTTGCTTCCATCCTGTTTATGCAGACACGTGCAGAGTTCTTCTCGAGCGCTGCCTGCACGGGCAGGAATGAAGAGGCCCGGCCATTCTGGGCACACGCCTGCCCTCCAAATGTTAAAGCCGAGGAGCGCAAGCACAGCTCATTCACGGGGGTCCCAGCTAAGCCCTCGGCGTCTCTGGACAAACTTGCCAACTTCCATTTCCCCCACACTGGCTTCATCTTAAATTTGAAATTCTCTCACTCTCAGATAAGAAGAAACCTGCACATTTTGGTGAATGCATATCAGAACCAAAATGAGATAAAATTCTCACCCATGTGCACCAGCCAAAATCAACAGGTGCAGCTACTCCCGGGATGGAGAGACCCTGATGCTTGAGTATCTGTTGAGAAAGAGACACTTTCTCAAGTGGGGAGCCTGAGCCAGCACAGAGATGGCTGAACATGGCGGGATCCACAGCCAGACCTTTCCCCAGAAAGCACTCCAAGCCCTGGGCCCAGATGGACAAATTTGTCCGCCTCCGGTTCTCCAACAGCCAATGCTTTTTCTACTCCCAAGTCCTTCCCTTCCAAATAAGACGGAACGTCAAAATGTTGGCAAGCCCAAGATGAATCGGGCAAAATCCTCAGCCTCCCTTGGTTCGACGCAACCCCACCACCCAAAGCTGCCCGCCTCTGAGTCCCACTTTATTTCCCGTGGAAGAATTCAGGCCGCCCTTCAGGGTGCAGCCCCCACGGTTGCCGGAGAGGGCTCCCGCCTCTCGCGGTCCCAGCCGTGGGTTTCCCCGAGGCAGAAAACCAGACTCCGCACCGGAGAGAACCTTTGCTCACGGTGCTGCGCTCGCTTCACCCGAGTTCCCGTGCAAAGGATGCAGACGCGGCCTCGCGTCACGGCGCTGCCACTCGGCAGGCTCCAACAAGCAGGCGCACAGGCCCACGGCGTGCCCGCTCGGGAAGCCCTATCAGGGAGCTCAGCTATCAGGGAGAGTGTTTGCCAAATGATTCAGCCCCTGCAGAAGCAAGGGCCGCTCTGGGGGTGTTTTCGTGTCTGCTTGGCCTCCTATTGGCAGATCAAGCAAACAGCTCTCGGCCAACCAAGTCAGCTGCGCAAGGACGCAAGCTGGACTTTGCTGCTGCAACGGCTGGTTGTGTTGTTGTTGCTGTCGGGGGTTGCTCTGGTAGGCAGTGTGTTACCTGGAGAAGGCCTCCAAAGCTCCTGTGTGCTCTTGATTGGGGTCAGGGCCCAGGCAGAGCCGTGGGCTGAAGCGGGCTCTCCCGGTGACCCCGCAAGGTCGCACGGCCAGGCCGGCCGCTCTCGAGCACGGGTGCCTCAGCCGGGTGGCATCTGGCACGGGACGGAGGTGGCGGACGTCACCAGTCCTGACGGAAGCCGCTCTCTCCGCTTTGTTTGCATCACGCAGGAGAAAAATGCAGCCAGACAAAGCCGAAGCCATCACAGCCGCCTACAGAACCCTGCCCAGCCCGTTCGCTAGCAGAGCGTCCGCCTTAGATGGTTCTGCAGACAATGCTGAGGGTTTAGGGGTTACAGAAAAACAGGCAGAGTTGGAAAAAAGAGAAAGGGAGGTTTCCAAGACCTGCCCCTTTGCCTACACGGATGATCTTCCTTCCCTGCGTGCAGGAGAGTCGCAGATTTTGCAATGCAGTCTCGGTCACCATGGCACGTCATGCGTATTATAATATACCTCCAAGTGGCCCCGTCATCTGTCTCGATCCCCTTTCGAAAGCGTCTCGCGCCGTGGCCGAAAGCAGCACAAGGGAGGCCCAAGTCATGGTTGCTTATTTCCCCATGGACAGCTTGCCTTTACATCAGCTTGCACTAACAGCGAATGCCATGTGTGTTACTCAGAAGTAAGCAGCCCCGTGTTCAGCAGGGCTTACTCCCACGTAACCCTGCTTAGGATTGTAGCTTCAGCCGCATCCCCACTTCTTTTCCTGACCGATCCGACTCTCTTTTAAAAAGCAACACTTGCTGGCTCATGGCAATGATTCTGTAGTGCAGATACGGTTGGTTTGTTTTCACAGGAACAAGGAAAAGACGTAACATTCTGGGCAACGGCTTTAGATCCAAATGCCACTTTCAGCAAGAAGACAGGCGAGGGACGGGAAGGGGGCCAGAATGAAACGTGTGTCTGGAACACAAGCAATTAAAAAATGACGACCGAGCCATGCGTCCCCATTTTCCAGCATTTTAATTCACGGCGACACCGCTTCCCCTCGAGCCAGTGTCGACGGCTGCGAAATGCCGTGTTCCCGCTCGGCGCAGCGGTGTATTTACAACCCATAAATCCGCCGGCTTCCTCAAATCGAGGCAGCGCACATGAAAGCGGCTATTTAGAAGTGAAGAAAGCTGTTTGGGAAGCATCTAAGACAGGCAGGACGGGAAAATCAGGCACTCGCTCTCTTCATCCCTGCCAGAGATCTGATCTGTAGCCGTCGGCAAGGCACTCGAGGCCTGTTCTGACAGCCGCTCTCGCAGCCGACTGTTCCCGAGCTTTCTTTCTCTTTGGTCGGGTTGTTGAAGTTGTTTCAATAACGAGTGCCATTCGTGTCACCTGCCTGCTTTCGCTTTGCAGAACCTCCGCGTCCGCACGACAGGCGGGACCGAGTTCCTCACCCGCTCGGCCACACGGTTCAAGGGCGCTTTGGCCCAGAAGTTCATGTTCGTGGACGGCGACAAAGCGATGATTGGGTCGTACAGGTACGTGGCCTCCCCAGCGCTGGCCCCGGGAGGTGAAGGGACCCCCCCACTCGGAAGAATGCAGAGCGACTGCAACGCTCCCGGCGCGCCCCGAGCAGACCGTCCTTCCTTCTCGGAGCCGGAGTGGCCGTCCCCAGACAGGCGCCCCGCAGCTCCTTTGGACGGCAGCCCGTGGGGAGGATGGGAACTGCCGTCCAAAGGGGTCTGCGAGGCGCTGCGTTGGGGAAGGGCGGCTGAGGGGGCAGAGAAGCAGAAGGGGGAGGTAGAGAAGGGCGTGGTTTAGAGTTCCCCAATATCCGCGAGGCAGCCCGAGGGGGAGCGGGGTCCCCGTCCAGGACCAGCCGGAGAGGCCTGTGGACGCCTCGTGCCGAAGCGGCAGCCAGGCCGGCGGGGAGGGGCAGCGGGGGCCGCCGGAGATCCCCCACCCCAAATGATTCCTGGTTTGTTCCCGCCCAGCTTCACGTGGTCCGCCGCAAGAACGGACCGGAACGCCATTTCGGTCCTCTCGGGCCAAGTCGTGGAGGCCTTCGACAAGCAGTTCCAGGAGCTGTACCTCCTGTCCCGGGGGGTCAGCCTGAGGTCCATTCCCATGGACAAGGAGCCGGAGCCGGAGCCGGTGGTCCTGCCCACGGTCCTGCCCTTGAGCACGAGCCACGCCGACGCCAAGAAGATCGTCAACCCCAAGTACGCCCTCGTCAAGGCCAAGAGCGCCGACCAGATCAGCGGCAGCGAGCCAAGCAGCCTCAGGAAGCCCGCCCAGGAGCAGCAGTCCGAGGCCAGGGGCATGGCGATCCCGGAGGGCCGGGTGTCCGAGAGGCCCAGCGCCCTCCTGGAGAGGGCCCCCCCGGTCCACCCCGGGCTGCAGAACCTGGAGAGGGCCAACATGTTCGACTACCTGCCCACGTGGGTCGAGCCCGACCCGGAACCCGGGAGCGAGGTGCTGGGCTACATCAACATCATCGACCCCAAGATCAAGAACATCCAGCTGTCGCAGATGAACCGCATCAAGGTGTGTGACGTTGCCAACGCACATGCCCGGCGCAAGCACGCCCAGAAAGCCCCGGAGGCCAGGACAGGTCCCCAGGGCAGGCAGCCGGCCCCCGCGGGTCCCCACCAGCCGGGCACCCCCTCTCCGGCAGCACAGAGCCAGGAAGCCTCCCCGGACGCTGCTGCCAGCCCCAGGGAGAAGGCGCACGGGAAAACGGCGGGCGGAGAACCATCAGCCACCACGGACGGCAGTCGGCACCCGCAGCCACCGCTGGACGCTGCGCCTCCTGACCGGGCGGTCAGCGCTGCCCCAGCGCCCGACCCACAGGCTGCCGATGTGACGGACTCGCTCGCTGCAGCAGCCGCGCAGGCCCAGGAGGGGACCGGCGGCACGAGCCCGGGGCATGACGAAGGGGCGGCCCAGAGCCCGGAGGCGGGTCGCCGCGGCACACTGAGCCGGCAGGGGGCCGTGTCCCGGGGGGCAGTGAACGGCCTGCCGGAGGGCGAGGCTGAGGAGGGAGAGGAGGAGGACTACGCGAGCCTGAGCGACCACGAGAGCTTGCCCGGCACCCAGGGCTGCAGCCCCCGCCCTTCCGACGCCTCCTCCATCTCGGACGAGTACTTCGAGGTGAGGGGTCCCTCGGGGCCGCTGCGGAGGACCAGCCTGGACTTCCTCCCCAACGGGGGGGTGCCCAGCCCCCCGCCCCGGCCGCCCATGCAGAGGAAGCTGAGCGAGCCCCACGTCAGCCGGGGCTCCTTCACGAGCCCGCTGGGGAGCCCCCAGGCCCTGCTCAGCCTGGAGGAGGCCAGCCAGCGGCGCGGAAGCGACAGTGTGGAGGAGATTAGGTGCGTTCTGGGAAGGGGCCGCAACCCGCATGCTTTCCCCGACGGCTACATTACCTGTCCGAGCAATGCTCCACAGGTAGGATGATCCGGCTGGCCCACCAAAGGGCCGGGGGGACGTGCTCTCGCTTGCAAAGGGTCTGGCTGCGTTGTGAACGGGCGCGGAGGGGGCCGGGGGCTTGACCGCTGCCGGGAGCGCAGCCGCCACGGGAAGCCTATCTTCCACCGTGGGGCAGGTCTCCTTGCTCCGAGGGGACGCTGCTGGACTGCTCCTGTCCAGAGGAGGCATTTCTGTGGACTCCTAGTTGCTCCGCAAGGTGCAAAATCTTCCTTCCGCACGCGGTGTATGGATGGAAACCGGTGCAGTGCAAAGGGACCGGGGGGGGGTGTGTGTGAAAGGGCCCTGCTGGGTTGGCCCGGGGTTTTGCTGCTGCTTGTAAAAAGGGGGGCTTATGCCGGTCCGCCTTCTCCTTCTGGACCCCTTTAACCGGTGTGGGTCGCAGAGACATAAATGGAACGCCAAGAGGGAGGGAGAAACCGGGCTGGGGAAGGGATTCTCGCGGGATGGCAGAAGCAGGCCTTTTCCAGCCTGAAATGTCCCCGATGGGCGAGAATCCCACCACTGTCCCTGCGGAGCACACGGCCCAACACACAGACAGGCACTGAGCTGGGGACGCTGGCACAGAGCAGCCGCGAGAGCCAAGGCGGAGGGGGACTCCAGTGGCACAAGAGCAATTACGATGCTTGGCGCTGCCCGCCCGTCTCTCTCCACTGGCACCAAAGGAGCCGAGACTAAGCCCCCGCTTTTAACTTCTCCGGCCTTGTGATAGGGGATGGTGGGAGGGTATAATGATTTCATTATAATGGTTTCATTTCATTGCACCGAAGGCCGATCCTCCTGCCAGCCTCTGTGTTGACATCACACCTTTCACTGGCAACTGCCTGTCACTTCGCGCCTCCTCTTTCCCTCTGAGCTCCGACGGTCGGGAAATGAGCTCCGCACGCTGCCTGCATCTGCCCCCCCCCCCCCGCTGCTTCCCTTGATTTCGCAGCACCTTGCCCAGCCCCGAGTCCCCCGTGCTTGAGGGGCAGCCCAGGCCAGGCCAAGAGATCTCAGAAACGGCCACCGAGTCGCCGTGGTGCCGGCACAGAGGCCCCGTTGCCAAGAAAGCACAAGCGCGGCTTTGCCCGCCTTGCAAACGCGAGGTGCAGCTTGCCCGCCAACCACGGCACCCCCTTCCCTGCAGGGCGCCCCACGACGCCTCTCCAAGTAGGAGCCTCAGAAACGGGAAGGTCTGGCCACGTGGCCACGCCGGACGGCAGAGGCAGCGTGGCGCGATCGCATTGGTAACCCTTGTGTATCTCAGATGATGTTGTCGTTGCACTGGTCTCTCGTGCTGTGGGCTGCCTGGCGTCCCAGCACTGGCAACAGGCAGAACATAAATGCAAGAGCAGCAATCGTAAAAGCCAAAACCTCAACACGGGAAGGACTGTGCGGCTCTCTGACATCGTCCTGTCCTGATGGTGGGAAGGCAAACCAAGCAGCCTTTCCACCCCGGCTGGGCCGACCAACTGACTTGCGGCAATAAGAAGGTGTGCCCAAGCAACTGCCGCCCAACAGCAAGGGTGTCCAGCTCCAAATTTAACAGCGACCCCCCCTCCTTCCACGCCGTGACCCTAACCTGATCCTCCCTGCATGGCTCCCCTCCCATTCTTCATTAATAGAGCAGGCTAAACGTGCACTTAGTATGATCAAATTTCTGCTTAGATCCTCATGCCTTTTAGCAGCAGTTCAGCTCCAGCTTTGGGGAGCAACCGAACTGTGCCAGAAAGGAAGGAAGGGTGTGAAATCCAGGGCTTCCTCTGGAGTGGAACGTGATCGAGGCATCTCCCTCTAGCGATCCCTGACACGCTCCATCGGGATGCGTGTGTGTTCCGTTTTGCAACTCTATTTTCACACCCCTTTTTCAGCACGATGAACACGTGTGAAACCTGAATTAAACCCGGGATTCTGAAATCCAGTTCAAGTGCATAGGAGACGGAAGTGCAAAACCTTCATACTGAAATTATTTCACCTGGGATGCCAGCAAAATTTTATCCTGATCTGTTTAGGGCCCGAGATGCAGGCAGGGACCATTCCCGCTTCTGTGGGATCGTTAGCCAGTTTTATACAGCAGTGAGCTGGCCCATGAATAAACGAACCCGAACCCTCTGACGCCACGGCTTGCGGCGGGGGCGGGGGGAGTCCAGTGTCCTTTTCCACTGGCTTGCGATCGGGAGTGGACTTCCTTTTTTAAGAGGCCCGCAGAGCAGGGTGGAGGCGACGTAATGACGCGCCGCTCCAGATGAAAGCAGTCTTCACTGGTCCCAGTGTGCCCAGTCCCAGCTCGCCCAGCCCTGCCCGGGAGCCAGCCGGGTTTTGCAAACTAGGCAAGCCAGCACCTTTGAAGTCCCGGCGGGGCAGCGTCTGATGCGCTGGCATGTCCCAGTTGCCTGGGTCAAGCTGGTTTTTGTCATGCTTGCGAGACGCTTCGCAGAGCTGTGGATTCAGACCGACTCACACGCCACCCTGTGCAGACGCGTTTTGTTTCGGGTCGGGAACGAACCGGCCGGCCCGACCCGGCTCTGTCGCCCCAGGGCACAAACCCTGATGTGCAGGACCACCGTGTCTTCCCCTCATCCCTAGTGGAATAAACCGAGCCTGAATTTGCACTTGTGAATCCAGGTGTGCTGGGCGGCTCGATGGAGCCAGCGCCCTCGGGACTCGCCCGGCCACAAAACGCAACGCCAGTCGCTACGAGACAGTAATGAGGCTGAACACCTTGGCCCACGAGTTGGCCACTGATTAAGGAGGGTTAATGGCGCCTTACCTGGGTACAGGATCCGGCTTATCATGCCCGGCATGATGATGATGGCCATGGGCAACATTTTTAGGTAGCCGGCCAGGATGGAGGCTGCCTTGGCGTGGTTGAGGTCCTTGGCAGAGAGAGACCGCTGGACGATGACCTGTGCAGAGCCAAAAAGCAAGGGAGCACCAGTGAGGCACGGGTGCCCCCAATTAGCTCCAGTTTACCTTGTCCCAGCGCCCACTTATAGCCTGGATAATTATATAGCGCAAAAGAGGAAGATGCGTTAATGCAAGGTCCCGGTTTTAACTCGCAAAGCTCTACACAACTGGGGACCACAGGCCCCTGCTGGGAGGACCCACCCGTGCCCTCTGGTCGACTCTGAGGCCTCCTCTGTGGGGTGTTTGGAGAAGGGCAGCGAGGCAGGGGGCCGTGTTGGGGACGGCCCCGACTGTGGAAAGCTCTCCTCGGGACCAATACTGTGGTTCTTTTCAGCTCCAGGTTAGGCCTTTCCCCTGTCGATGGGTCTGTTGAATTGCCTGCACTTTCCGCTGGTCATTTAGTTGTTCCGTGGCCACTGGATGATGCTGCTGGACCGCTGGTGTCGCCCTGGTGTCGCTTTAGTTTTGCTTTGTGAGCTGCCTCGAGGCTTTTTTCAGGGAAGGCGCCAAAGGAGGGCCTCAGCCGGAACAACCACAAGGCTGCCGGTGTGTTTCTAAAAACAAACACGCAGTCCCCAAAACTGCATCCAGGGGAATTGGGTCCTTGAAAAAGGTGATCCTTGAGGCAGCTGCGTGTGCCGGGATCTGGGAACCTCCCGCCCCTGCGTTTTTGCAAGCCAGCTGGGCCCCACACCTCCCCCTTTCCAAGTTCCCAAGCAAGAGGAAGCGGTGCCATCCAACCCCATCTACCCACAAATGCCTCTTCCCCATTTGCCTAATGGGAAAGGAAAAGGACCTTACGAAAGAGCTCCGGCTCAGTCGAATAAACAAGCAGTGAAAACGATCCACCTTCAAATCTTAACTCCTTCCATTTATAGAAAAGGGATCTCATGATTCGCCTTGTGTCCCAACTTGCATGGTTTGCCTTGTGTCTCAACTTGCCTGCTCGCTTGCTTTCCTCTGCTCCTTCCTCTTCTCTATATTGTTCAAAAACTGATACTCTGGGAAGTTCCCAGCAGTTCATAAAAACACAGACCACAAATACTGGGCCAAAGCCGTCTCGGGGGGCAAAACAGGTCACCTTCTCCCGCCCTTCCGTGCTGGGCCTCTGGCAATCTACTGGACCCCTCGGGAGGCCAGCCGCTGTCCCTCAGCCTCAGTCCTCCCATCTGCCATATGGGCTTAATAACAGGGCTCTGCCTTCCCGGGCCGTGGCAGAGAAGCCTTGAGACAAGTGTATGTGCAACCGTTGAGGGGACGTCCGCACCCCGCGCTCCCAACCACCACACCAAACTAGCTCCCCGGTTTTCCTCCCCGCAGTCCGTAGGATAGGATTCCTCCCATGCAGATGGCCAGACAAGGCACTAGGGAGGCGGTTTTGAGCACAGCGAAGGCAGGGGGGAGGTGAAGGGTCAGCTGTTCAGCACCGGCGCCTCAGGCCGAGCGCAGCTGATGCAGCAATGCGTAGCCCCAAGCTCAGAACTGGAAGGGGGAAACCCGACAAAAAATAACTCCAGAAAGTTGCAGGGCGGGACAGACTGCCCAGTACTGGGTCAGTCTGGTGAGCAAGCAGAATGAGAGCTGATTCTCTGCCTGCTTTCACCATTCCTGGTCCGCCTGGAACAGGCCGGGAGAAACAAGTGCCCTCCTTTTCCGGGCGTTTTGTCCCCCTTACCGGCACCAAGATCTTGGACCCGTTTGGGAATCCACCATCAGGGGCTCCTGTCCCCTCCAAAGGGTGTTTCTTAAGCTGGTGCAATTACACAATTGCCCCCATTGCACGGAAGAGGAAAACTAAGCCAGGGCCTCCTGCCTCTTCCAGCCACCTTCCGTGCCCCCGATAACCGGGGGAAATGCAGGGAGGGAAGGCTGGCATTCCCGGCGGCGGGTGACTCAGTTGCACGGAGTGATTCAGCTCAGCGCACTCAAAGGCCAACCCGCCCGGGCGCCTTCATGCCACAGGCGTGTGTCTTCAGGGATCGCACGACACGCAGCGCTGAGGAACTGCCTCTCCCCGCCCGTCCCGCCCCCCAGGACTGCCCGCCTTCCCCAACCTGGCAGCCTGCAGAGGTGACCCCCACGGCCGCCCTCATTCCAGCTCCGGAGAGTGGTGGGACCTGCCGTCCAGCACGTCTGGTGCAAAGCAGGGCCTCTTGGAGCCGGGAGGGGCGATTCCAGCAGCTGCCCCCCTGCAGACCCAACGGAAAAAGCGGCCCCGCTCAAGCTTCCCAGCAGTTCCTTCTGAACATGGGTTTGTCTGCAAGCGATGCTACTTCGTTAGCATGATGCGCCTCCAAGGGGCTTCAGCGCGGCAGTGGACGAATGCACGGAAAAAGCCGAGCGGTCCAGTCACGTGCGATGCTCACCCAGTTGGACCCATTTAACGGGGGACTGGGCAAATTCACAGGGGAGGCAGCCACGGCTGTGGGTCTGGAGGGCTGCCTGCCCCCTCCAGCGTCAGAGGCGGGGTGGCCAGGCGCCCCAGGTGCTGGGGCACATGGGCAAGAGGGGCAACACTTGTCCTGCTTGTGGCCTTCTCCAGGCATCTGGTTGGCTTGTGTGAACGGGATGTTGGACCGGATGCCCCTGGTCCGGTCCAGTACCAGAGCTCTGCTTAAGCAGCTCTGCACTTCCTGTAAAGAACCAGGGGGAACGGGGGCTCAGCCCGGGGGAACTGGGGCTCAGCCCGGGGGAACTGGGCTCCCCAGCCGGCCACAGGGCCCCGTCGGTCAGAAGGTGGGCGAGGGCGAGCGAGCCGACCAGCAGGAATTTCCGACTCCAGCAGCTTAACACAGAAACACTTCCCTGCCTGTAGGCCCGCGAAAGCGGATTCCCAGGCTGAGCACGCGCCTGCGGCACCTCGGCTTGCGAAAGCACCTGCTGTGCGCACCTTTCTGAGCCACTCTTTTGCGCATGGCCCCGGCCGGCAGGCGCTGAGCTTCTCGTGAGAAAGGCGGTCGATCCTGCAAACTTGGGCTTGGGCGACCCCTCTACCAGTGGGGCTGCAGGATCCGTGGGGAAACGAGTGAGCTGTGATTACTGGCCACGTGCAGGCAGCCGGGCAGAGTGCAGTAATGTGCATTGCTCCGTAACCAAGAGAGCTGGCAGCTTGCGTCCTTTAATCAGAAGCGGGAACTCCAGAGGACACTGGAATGGCCCCCACCCCCCGCCCACCTGCCCTGTGCCTTAGGTTGAGTCAGCTTTCTGGGCTCCCCCCTCCACGGGGGACGGGCACCCTCCCTCGTGCCAGGGGTCGTGCCGCAGCTCCATTCCCGGCTGGTCGGGGGCTTGAGGAGCAAGACGATGAAGGGCTTCCCCCGCAGTGATCCGGGCCTCTCCGAGTCTTTTGCCTCGGGTGCTGTTTGTTGAGCAGGCGTGGTGTGCCCTGGCCGTTCTGCTGTGCTGCTCAAATATTTGCGATGTTGCTCGGTTGCTCGGATGCGCCTGCCCTCCTCCCCAAGCGCGGAGGTTCTAGCAGGAGAGCGAAGGCCCCTCCTCGGGCCGGGCCAAGGCATGGACGCCCACCTTCCTCAGCCGTGCTGCCCTCTTCCTGCACTCGGGGCTTTCTGCAGAGTCCTCGGGGCCTCTCAGCCCCACCCGGGAGACCCATAGGTCTCCGTGGGGCGCACAGCGGGGTGGGGGCCCTGGTCGTTCATCCAATGGCTGCTCGGCTGAGCGTGGCTGCTCCTAAAATCGTGCATGTCCCAGAGAGTCCAACGGGCATGACTAAAAGGGACCCCTCCCCACGAGTCTGGGCAGAAGGCTGAGATGGGGGGGGGTCTTTTGCTCCCAAATAAAGATGGTGCTGGAGGGACGGGGCCACTCGCCATTGCTGCCCGCTTTCCTTCAGTTAACCAAAAGAATAAAATCTCCCCCCCTCCCCAGCTCGGTGCTTCCTCCTTTGCTGCCCCCCCTCCTGAAAATCGTACGGGAGGGCTGCCTTAAAACCACCTCTTCCGTGACTTCCTGGCTCCGGGCAAGCCGTTGCCCGAGGGAGCCGAAGGAAGCCCTGCTTCCCGGGCCCGCCTCCTCTGTCGACTCCCCTCGGCGCACCCTGAATGGCGACCCTCGCGGGGCTGGGAGCCGTGCTTTGGGCTTTCCGGTCGCCAGGCCGTGCTCGCGGGGGGTGGGCCGCGGGGGGTGGGGGCCGCGGGCGAGCAGCTGGCCCCCAAGCGGCCCTCCGCGCTGACTGACGTGTCTTTGCCTTGTGCTTCACACCCAGGGACCACAGATCTTCTGCTACGGAGCCCGGGTGCAGGTGTCCATGGGAAGAGGCAGGAGCGGTCCCCAGCAGGGGAAAGCCCCGGAACTCAGCAAGCCCCCGCGGGATGGATCCAGGCCGAAAGCTCCCTGCCCGGGCCCAGGCCGCCAGCCCGGCTGGCCGAGCAAAGCCTTTGGCTCCGGCAAGAACTCGCAGCCCGGCCCCTTCCCCCAGGGAGGCGGCCCCCCGAGAGCCCCTGGCCATGTGCTGCCCCAGTTCCAAGAAGGCCAGAGGGCGCCGGAAGAACTGAGGACGCCGCTGGGCATCCCGCTCTCCAAACTGTCCCAGTCCAAGCACCTCAAGAGCAAAGCCGGCCAGTGGCCCGACCCCAAACGGAGGCACCCCGGGGCCGCCGGCCGCAAGGACCAGTGAGTCCGCGGGAGGCGTCGCGCGAGGGTGTTCCAGAGAGGCCGTGGTCCGGAGGCCCAGGGCGCCGCGGTGGAGCCTCGGCCCGCCAGGGAAAGAGGAAGCTGAAGCCTGGGCTTACCTGGTCCGTGCACCAGTACCACGTGGCCAGGACCGAGAGCCCGGCGGTCATGCCAGTCCAAGGCAGGTCTCCGGAGACGGGGTCCCGGAACAGGTGCATCGCATCCGGCCGGGGCAGGTGGCACGCGGCGCTGGGGATGGCCTTAGCGGGAACGGCCTTCAGGTACGCCTCTTCCAGGTTGCGGTAGCCACCGATCTTGTCAAAGGCTTTTCGAGGGGAAGAGGGGAGAGCTGGTCAGAGCCGGTGTGCTGAGCAGCCGGCAAATTGCGCGTGGCTCACCAGACGTTTCCCCCGGGCCAAAGCCCCACGTCGCCACCTTCTCCACAAACGCCGGGCCTGCGGCGCTTCCCACATCCAGGAAACCCAGTGGGGCCACGATGCAGGAAGTCCAGCACAACAAACGGGCAGAGCCCCATGGCAGAGGACGTGCCTTGGATGGACCAAAGCTCCGGCCACACGCCTCTCCGCAGCATCCCGCAACTTCTGTTCCGGTCGCCCCGGCCTGCGGACCCCCGAGGCCTCGGACTGCAGTGGCCCTCGGCCCAATCTGAGCACGTCACGTCGGGACGCTCCTCGCGGAGCCTGCGGCCGGCCAGTTTCCTCGGCCAAACCCTGGCCGTGCGGGACGACGAGGAGCTGGGTTCCTCTGCAGCAGCGCCCACGAGACCACCTCTGCGCCCGGGGCGCCTGCAGGATCCGAGGGGCACCGGGAAGCAGCCCCGACGACAAGCGGCTCGGAAGACGAGACCGCCGAGGGCTGCCATGTCTTACGGGCTGCCTCTCCTCCAGCAGCAGGAGCAGCTGCAAGGGGACCCGGGTCCCCCCGCCCCCCCGGGGGTGTCCCACCAGCACCTGGCTGGCCGCCGTGTCCACAGCGCCGGGTGAGGAAGGCCCCCCCCCCGAGAGCCAGGGGAGCGGCCACCGATCAGGTCAGGCCAAGAGTGGCTTCCAGCACTGTTAGTCCCCCGCATTCTAGGATTCTAACCCATCATCCCCGGACAACGCTGGCAGATGTGGTCCAACCACATCTGGCTCCCAGAGCAGGCCAGAGCCTGCCTCGGCATCGTCACCACGGGGGCGGAACCGTGCGGGGGGCCCAGCCGGAGGGAGCGGGGCCAAGCAGCTGTGGCTGAGAGACCCTCCCCCAGCCTGGCGCCCTGCAGATGTGCTGGACTACAAGGCCCACCACTCCCAGCCAGCACGGCCCTCGGCTGGGACGCGTGGGAGCTGCAGTCCACAGCATCTGGGGGCCCCGGGCTGGCTGAGGCCTGCGGAGAGAGGGCGGGCGAGGCGAGGCGAGGCGAGGCAGTGGTTCGGCCCGTCCTTCCTTCGGCGCCTTCCAGGCGCTGCCCTTGGTCGAGGACCAGCAAGAGCCTGGCTGTGTCGGCGCATCAGAGTCGTGATTCAGCCCCATCGGGCCGCCGACGGTTTCCCGCTCCGGCGAGGCGGCCACATCTCAGACCAGCGCCAGCACCCACAAATGTGGCAGGATGAAGCCCACGCTCTTGGGAAGGCGCGTGATTGGAAGACGGTCGCGAAAGGGGAGGGCTGGTGGGGGGTTGTGGCCCGCTGTGGCCCCTGCAGGATATTCTGTGGGAGGGGCCCTTTCCATTAAATGCACGGCTTCGGCCCCTTTACTTGGCAGTATAAGCAGAGGCGGATCGGGAGGAGGACGGGGCGGAGGGAAGGTGCACTCTGGGCCAGGTGTGCGCGCTCGGAAGCGTCTGCGTGCAGCTGGCGCAACCGCCCTGGGAGGGAGCTGGCTTCCAGAAGCCCCCGAGGGGGCAAAGCTGGATGATCGCCAAGGCCAGCCGCCAGCCAGGCATCTCCCAAAGCCTGTGGAAGGCAGGGCAGGAGAGCTCCTGAAGAGGAGGAGACAAGGCAGATGGAAATGTAGTCCCCAACCCTGCCTAGGAGAGGGGAAAGGAGCGAACGGGCTGCTCCCCCCCGGGACCCCTTCCTTTAAGATTTGGCAAGATGCGCATTCCGGCGCACCGGGTTCCTAGAATGTGCTGTACAGCCTTCCAACTTAAAAAAAAAGTTTTTTGAATTTAAACACTGAAATAAAAGCCACCAGAGTTCCATAAAGGGTGGAAACTTGTCTTGCGCCTGCCACCATTCTTGTCCTCTATTTTATTCGTTCATCTAGAGATTTTCTATGCCGTTCTCTTACTCAAAGCCTCAGGATGGACTTAAGATAAAGCAAAGCAAAGCGCAGCATCACCTTCTATAAAACCCCAGTTCAAGGAAGGACAGCATCATGCCATTTAAATATAGGGAGTGGGAGGGCAGGTCCCTGCCCCAAGGGAATTGCAATGCAAAAATCAGGCAACACAAGCTAAGAAGTGGAGGCAGCAGCCCGAGCTCGGCAGAGGGAGAATACGGCACGGCTGAGTTAGACTAGGCTGCATGGATAACGGAGGTTGTGCCAGAAATGGCACAGAAATGCAGGTTTTGAGGAGGGTCAAGGTGGAAGTAGGAAAACATATGAGGTGTTTTGACAGCTCAGACTGGGGTCCCTCGAGTCGGGCAGGTCCCTGCCCCAAGGGAATTGCAATGCAAAAATCAGGCAACACAAGCTAAGAAGTGGAGGCAGCAGCCCGAGCTCGGCAGAGGGAGAATACGGCACGGCTGAGTTAGACTAGGCTGCATGGATAACGGAGGTTGTGCCAGAAATGGCACAGAAATGCAGGTTTTGAGGAGGGTCAAGGTGGAAGTAGGAAAACATATGAGGTGTTTTGACAGCTCAGACTGGGGTCCCTCGAGTCAACAGAAAGACATGCAGGGCGAAACAGACACACACGAGAGTGATCTGGAGAGATCGCAAATGCACACGTGGAGAGGGAGAGACAGAGAGCGAGGCGCCCACAGACGCCCCGTGCACAAGCACGTGCGTGGCACACGCTCACTGTGAAACCGGCCTCCTGACCAACGATAGCAAGTCGATTCGGAAGGAACGGGCCGGAAAAGGGGCCCGCTGGTTTGATTCAGGACGGCTTCCGTTGGTCCAGCGAGATGGCCCAGCACCTCCGGGATGTGGCCAGGCCGAGAGCAAGGGGCCGGTCCCACGGGGATATACTGCCCCTGAGCCGAGAGGTTCATCCAAGGCTTGTGTTCACTGCATAAGAACTGGCCGCAAGCTGCGAAGGAACGGACCTGCAAAGCTCTTTGCGCCGGTTCCCCCGATAGCTCCGGAGGTTGGATGGGCGGCTGCGGGGAGGGGAAGGAAGGCCAGCCCTGCCCTTCTGGGCCCCCTCACTTTCCAGAACATCCGGAACAGAACTTCCACCCCCCCCCCCCGTTCCGCGGGGAGCTGCGCATGTTGCCGATCCAGGGACAACTGAGGCCTCCCTTCTCGGGCAGGGGGAGGGTGGCGCTTTTCTTCGCCCTTACCGGTTACGGTCAAGATGACGGCTCCAACCACCATGATGAGGGTCTGCAGAGCATCCGTGTAAATGACAGCAGCCAGCCCCCCTGCAAGACACACATGGGCTGGGTCTAAGGCAGTGCCCGCTACTACACGGGGCTATTATTTTATTTAAAACTTAAAAACTGTCCCATCACAGACGTCTCGGGATGGTTCACAACAACATCATTAAAATAAAATAAAAATAGAAGCAAGAGAAGCACTGTATCCAATATTAGGTATAAAACCCCAAATTAAAACAAATTAACAATTAAAATTTTGGGAGAATAAAAAGGGTTTATTTAAAAAGGGCTCTCTGGGAGCGTGTTCCACCGGCGTTACGCACCGATCATTTCAGAATAGACCTCCTTTGCAAGGACAGATTACAAAGGAGCAGCCAGGGTTAGCCGTGGTACCTTAGTGGGTCACTCGTGGGTGTGCACTTGAATCCATGTCTGTGTGCGACAGGATACAAGTACAAGAAATTCACGTTTTAGAGAGAGGAGGGAGATGAACTCCAAAGAATGGCCCCTCTGGCAACTCGGCCTAGCAATGTTTTCACGAGAAACGGGCAAGCAAGGCCTAGAAATAGGGACCAAAGCAAGACAAGGATTTCCCCAGAGTAGAGACCAGGTTCCAGGTCAGAGGGACGGCTGGAAGGGATCCCGGAGCGCCCCAGGCTGGCTCTCCAGGGCAAGGGCGGCTTCCTGCCTTGCTTGGCTGGGGCATCAGCCCTCTGGGGGCTGCATCTCACCTGCAATCGTGTATACACCTGTGACCAGCAGCATCAGGACCGTGGAGAGGTAGAGGTTCCACCCAAGGCAGACCTGCACACACAGGGCCCCCGAGTACAGGTCGGTCTGCAGGAGAGAAGAAAGCGGCACCGCGGTCAGACTGGGGGCGCCCGGGGAAGGGTTCGGCCGGGGCCTAGTCTGGGCTCCAGCAGAAATCAGCAGGGAAGGGCGCTGCTGGCAGGGCGGGCGAAGCATCCCTGCGCGTTTCCGCCCCTCCGGCAGCGGTTGGAGGCCTGCAGTCTCCCCGCCGCATCCGGGCAGCGCTGGCCAAGCTGGGCCGTTGGCTTCGGGCCACATTGCTCTGGTGTTATTCTCCCATCGGAACGACTCGGTCTTAGGCCAGGGGCTCGTCTAAGAGTCAGAGGCCAAAGACAGCCAGAATTTCAACAGATGAAGACGCCGCTACACATGCCTTGCAACAGTTCGAGGTCGGGGTGGGGGCGGTTCGGATGCTGGGGCCACAGCAGAAATCCACAGGCAACGTGCTCCTGTCCTGCTCTTGTGCCCAGGGAAGCATCACCTGTTGGATTTCTGCCTGTGAAGCAGCTCTTAAAAAGTGCAAGCCAAGAGGGGGAAAAGTGGCACGCCTAAGCCCAGCCGCTTGCACCCAGGTCGTTGCCATAAGCCGGTGGCAGCGTCGCTGCATTTCAACCGGCCGAAAGCAAGATCGCCCAGGAGATGAGAGAGAGGCTGCCGGGAGGCACCAAGGCCGTTCGCAAGATCCCTCCTGAAGGCCGAGGCTAAGCAGTGAAATGCTGCCAGACCCATTCCCAGCTGTGACTGGTTTCCGGATCAAGAGAGGTGCCCTGCGACAGCCAGGCACGCACATCTGGCAGGAGGCACGACCGTGAGGCCTTTTCCGAAGCCTAGGTCTCCCACAAACACCGTTCTCCACAGCTTTCCCTCGGCAGCGAAAGCCGCCACCTCGCTTCAGAGGGACCTTCCAGCCTGGGGCCACCGCACAAAGCACGGGGAGCGTGTGCAGGGCAGCTAAGCCCTGTCCTGGCCAGCCCTCCCCGCCGGGACCCTCCCAGCAGCCTACGACTCCCACAATCCCCTCCACCACAGCCAGAGGGGGTTGTGGGGGCTGCAGCCCAGCCATCCGGAGGGCAAAGGGCCGGGGGAGGCCGGTCCGCCCCACGAGCTTTGTGCCCTGGTGAGGATGCAGACCCAAGTCTTCCTGGCTCGGGGCTAATGCCGTCAATCGACCGGGGCAACTGGAGAGCTGGGGCTTGTCAGCGGGGTCGTTCCAAGCAGCTCCTTCAAGCGCCGGGGCCGCCGGGGGAGCTCCTCCGCCCTAGCCTCCTCCCAGGAGGTACGGCCCAGGAGGCGGCTGTTTTCGGGGTTTTTGCAGGCTCAGCAAGCTCCTTAAGAGGCCGCCGGCTCCCCGCGGGCAAAACGAGGGAGGCGGCAACACGGGAGGCGGCAGGTGGGGCCGCGTTGGGCATTTTCACCCGCTCGACTTCAATGGGTCTTGTTCCTCCGGCACCTGCCCCACCCCTCGGCTGAACTGCCAAGTCGGCTTTTTGCTTTATTCTTCGGCTCGCTTGGCTCCAAACCCAGATGCATTCCTGCTACAGAAGGGCTCCTCTGCCTTCCCAGCTGCCCTCAGCCGAGGGGCAGGCCATGAGCTCGGGCTGGCACGTGCACCGGAGGCTTGCAGCACCGGGGGGGACCCCACCGACCTCCGAGTGCGGCGTATTCCCGGCGTTGGGCCACGCGTGCTTTGAACTGCGATTCACCCTTCGACGTGCACCAGAAAAGCAGCGGTGCTCAGCCGGGCCAGGTGCGCCAGACCCCTCGGAAACGTCAATTCCAGAGGCCGAGGCCGAGCCGGTCAGCGGCGCTCCAGGATCCAATCCCAGATGTGGCGCCTGAGCGCCCCGGATCCTTGACACCCACCCCGCATCCTCAGGGGGACTCCCATCGAAACCCGATCCGCAGTCTGTCCTGCAGATCCATGGACTCGCGCAACGGCCTCAGTCTTCTGTCTGCAGCACGAACACTGGCGCGCCCACCCCACAGGGATGTCGTAAGGACGGGGGAAAAATGTCTCCAAAGCACGTCAAAGGGGCTATAGGAAAGATGCGCACGCTCTGGCTGCGCTCCGCTGCCCGGGCCCCCAGTCCTGCCACAGCCCCGGCGCAGCACCCACCACGGAGCAGCCCGGCCCCTCGGCACGACCCCACGGCCCCGCTCCCCTCCCCAGTGGCTGCAAGGGCCGCGGTTCAGCGGCGAGTCCTGAAACCTCCCCACGTGCCACGTGGCCCTGGGACCACCTGCGGGATCACAGGAGAGGCATGCGCTCCCGGGGCGCCGGATTCAGCCAGCGCGACACACCGGCCCGGGAGCCAGCCTGGGGGTGCGGGGGAGCGTGCGCATTCAGCCCAAATCTGGCCTAATGTGGGGGTGCCCTTCTCTTGGCTCTGCCTACAAGCGTGCCAGTGTGGTGTCGGCTGTTCTTCCAACATCTGTACAACACTTCCCTATTAAAAAGTGTGCCGCTCCTCCGGCCAGTGCGGTGTGCAAACCGCTGGCAGCGTCTGGGCCTGTCGCTCGGGGATGCCACCTTGAGAACCGCGAGCCCGCAATGGGTCCGAGGCCGTTGCAGCCCAGCCACGGCAGAAGGACATGTAAAACCCCTGGGGAGGATGCGAGGGAGAGGAGGGGCCGGTGGCCCCCCTGCACGTGCCCTCGGGGGGCCGTGGGAGCAGCCGGCCGGGGGCTCTGGGGCAGCCACGGGCCCCTTGAGGGCTCACCAGGTCCCTCCAGACCCAACATGGGGCTCTCAGCCACCAAGGCAGCAGGTTCCAGGCGCTGCCTGAGCTCCTTCAGAGCGAGGCAAGCAGATGCCCGCCCGCTGCAGCCCCCTCGCAGGTCCCGGGGCTGCAGCTGGCGCCCCACGCCCTCCCCGGCAGCGACGGGGCAGCCGGCCGGCCTCCCTGCTCTCGGCTCACGAGGCCTCAGCCGCACACGCAGAGGGCCCTTCCACGCGGCGGCGAGGTTCACTGCTCCGCCGCTCCCCTGGGGCATTTATGCAACACACACGGTTCCATCTCGCATGCCCCCACTGACCCAGTTCTCCGGCAATGCTCTCGGTACGTTCCCCGATGCGTGTTCCTAGCGAATGACGGCTGGCATTTTTCGCCTGTTCTTTGAAGATGCCTTGTTAAAATCGGGCTGGAGGGCATTGCGAGAGCTGCGCCTTCAGGTCTGAGTAACTTCTGAGTCACACCGCACGGCGAGTCGGAGCATGTGCTGAGTGTCGGTCGTCACTGTACCGTAGGCTGCCAGGCAATTACGGCAAACCACGGTTGCGCCATCATGAACAAACCATAGCTCATACCCCAGCAGCAAAGCATAGGTTCCCACGGTGGGTTGGTCGTGGGTTGTCAGAGCAGCTGAGTTCGCACAACACGACAGCCCATGATTCAAGAGCAACCCCTGGCTTGTCGCTCGTGTGAACCCAGCCTCTGGACGACGGGGCTGGGTGGTAATGGAGGCACCTCGCCTGTAGCACCTGCACACTGACTGGCCAGCAGGCACGCCCAGTTCACAGAATTCTCTGCCACACTTCAGGCACCCACTCTTCATGGCCAGCGCACGAGGGCCGCCGGCCACCAGCGCCAAACTGGGCTGCCCGGCCACCAGGCAGCCCTCACGGGGACCGACGTGTCCAGCGGGGTCTCTGCCACAGAAAGCTTCCCACAACCTTTCGGGGGGGAGAAGCTGGGGACCCCCCTCAAATGTGCGTGGCTTCATTTGAAGCCGCGTGGCCTCTTTCCTGCATGCACGCTGCCCCCACCCTCGAGGAGGCCCCGTTTCTGTTCCCAGAACACACACCTGGCCACCTCAGAGGCCGCCGGGCGCTGGGCAGGCACGCATTCCTCATGGGATTATCGGTTGGTTCTGACGCAACCATGCGCAACACATGCCTCTCATCCACCCTGGGTGCGATGCTCCTCTTCCCCTCCCCAGAGCCTGGCCGTGGCCTCGCGGTGCGCCTGGCCTCAGGGCCCCGCAGAAGAACGGGGCAACCGGGCAGCCTCTCTCCCCTTGCTCTCCGAGCTCCCCTTCTTGAGGCTGAACCTGCCCGGTTCCTTCCGTCTCTCCCCACGGGCAGAGCTTCCAGCGCCCAGACCTTCCCGGACCGCCCTTCCCAGCGGCCTGCATCTTTCTTGCAGAGCGGTGCCCAGAACTGACCAGTGCCCGCCGGAGGGGAACCGGCACCTCACGCAGTCGGCACTTCCAACCCTTCTCCAAGAAGGGAAGTTTGCAAATCCCAGAGCGGACTGACGTTCTCCCCTGATTATTTTCTCCCATCGGGATTAAAAGAGCCAGCTAAGATTCAGCCCTGAGTCCCCACTGGGTCATGAAACTCACGGGGGGCCTGGAGAAAGGCACTGCCCTTATTATTATTATTATTATTATTATTACTATTACTATTACTATTACTATTATTATTAAAAACATGTCTACGCCGCCCCATCGCAACAAAGCCTCGGGGCGGCTCACAACGCATAAATACAGAATAAAATAAATACTAAAATTATACAATAAATAACACCCCCCCCAGCCTAAGTTGTTATAAGGATAAAGTCGCGAGGAAGGGGGCCAAGTAGACAGATTTGTGTTTCTTGCAGGGGGGTGGGAAGGCAAAATACAAATGGGATAACTTAATAAAATGGGGGAAACACCCTGCATCTCTCTGCAGGGTCTCGAGGCACCGGGGTCCCCAGCTCTTGCATTGCTACAGCATGGACTACCCGCCCCATGTGCCTGTTTGCTTCCAGATCCCCATCACCGCTCCTGCTGAGCCCTTCACGCAGCTGTTCCAAAGCAGATTATCTCCGACCGTGAAAGAAGGTGCTGACCAACAGCAAAATACCAGACCTAAATAAACTGCCACACCTCGCTTCACGCGGCTGCAGATGATTTATCGGGACAATCTGCTGTCGACAAGAATGCCCAAGCCGGCTGCGAACGGGGTTCGAGGCTTGGCCCAACTCCCGGGCCCAACCCGATGCTGACGAGCCAGTGACTCAGCGGCGGGGCAATTAACGCAGGCCCAGTCTGATGGGCAGGGCGGGAAGCGAGCCGTCCTTTGGAGGAGCCAAGAGAGGCGTCCGCTGGGGCGAGGGAAGGACCTGGGGCAGGTTCTGGGAGCGGCGCGAGTTGGACGGGACTTGCTGGGATGGGACGGAGGCGAGGAGTTCTGTGTTTATGCTGCCCCCGTGTTGTCTGATCATACAGAAACCTTCCCCAAACGGGTGCCTTCCAGACGTCCTGGCCTGCAGCCCCGGGATGCCCCGGCCAAGGGAGCCACAGAGGCCTGCTGGGAGCTGCCATTCAGTATGGAGAACACCAGGAGGGAAGAGGCTTAAACCGGGGGCTGACACCCTGGCCAGAATCTGGTGGCGCAGACAGACATACAGTGAAAAAATGGAAAGGGGGGGAGAGACGTCACGGGCGCTGTCTCTCGCCAGGCGCGTGCCGATTCCTGCCAGTGTCACCGTTTGCGTGCGGGAGGAACATCTCGGCACATCAAGCGGCAGTCCAGCCGTCCGACCGGCCCTTTCCCTGCATTAGCCCCTTCCCCGCTTTTATGTTTAAGCCGCGACTGCGCATGCGGCCATCCACCCCGGCCTTATTCAGAAATGCCCCTGCACACCAAGCCAGACGCCGCAACGCCAGCCCAGGGAGGGACTGTGAGCGACCCACCAGCGCCAGCTCAGCTGCACCTTCCGCGGGCCAGGCTTCCTCCTTCCGGTCCGAAATGGCAAAAGCAGATTTGTGCGCTGGCCAGCGCTGAAGCGCGTGGGCTCAGAGAGCAGCGATCGGCCCATCGGGCTCAGAGCGGCACGCCTGCTGCACCCCTGCGGGACTGGAATATGCTGTCTCGCACCAGGGCACGGAGAGGAGGACGCAACCCCCTTTTTCAATACTGCAGCAGCGGCTGTGTGTCACTCGCGTGGATGTAGGGCTCCCGGTGCAACATGGGGGGCTGCTCACGGAAATATGGGGGCGCTGCACCCCCCGGGAAAGGGCAGGCGGCAGAGGCAACTGCAGTTCAAGAAGCCAGCCCTTGAGTCTCCTTTCTGACCCGGACCTTCATGCGGGTGCTCCCATGATCTCGCCACTGACCATGAGCTGAGGCAGGTTACACCCTTCCTCTGAGGAAGCGTCTCATTACACGCTGGGCTTCCCAGCCACCCAGGCAGTTCACGATCCGTTAATCAGGCACGCCAGCTCCCTCCAAACCTCTCTGCAGCATCTTCGGCTGAGCTCTGTGCTTGCCAAACGCAGAATCCCCCGGCCACGGACCACCACTCCCCACCGCTCCGAGTGCGCTACGATGCACCCGCCACTACTTCCCCACAACAAGCCTGCAGGGTGGGCCTGGGGAGGGGCTCCTGATCTCGTACGCCTTTTATTTCGAGCTGCATAGGAGCTCACCATTCCTAGCACGAGTTCGTCTCCATGAACAGCATCTCAGAGCGGCGCTCGCATGGGCGGATGCCTCTGCTCGCGGGGCATCCCCATGGCCCAGCGCCTTTTCTGAGGAACAAGCAGGCGTGCCGGAGTGTGTGGGTGAGTGTCACGCAGACAGCAGCTGGAGCAATTTATTGATTTTATTTTTATATCTGAAAGCCGCCAATCAGATCAAATGAGCTCCCAAGGCAGTAATTCTCTCTCCCGTTAAAATTAATCTAAATTATATTGCTGCTTTTAAACAAAGCCTTGTAAATAACTCCCCTCAGATGAGCGGTCGCTGGTCGTTTTATTTACTTCTACTGCATCTGCCACCCAAGCAGATTTGGCTGCAGGTGATGCAACGATATTTAGCCAAAGAAACACAGATTTGCAAGTGCCGAGGCTTGGCCTGCAGCGCCCCCTGCTGAACAGGTGGCTGCACTGCGCCTGAATTACCCTCTGCAACCGCCGAGGATCCGGTCCGACAGGCCCTCGAAGGGGACCTCTGCAGAGACAGAATATTGGTCCGCACAGCAGAGCTCCTCCGGCTAATCACGGTTTATTGTGCTGTCTGAACCCAATGAGGCAACAGGGTGAGCACTGGGTTCATAGCCCAAGATCAAACCGTGTTTTGTTACATTTAACACGCCATGGGTTATTAGCCCAGCTGGGTTCAGACGACATGATAACCCACCTGTTGGCAACACCCGAGGGTTCAGCCGCAACCATGCTGAACCCTTGCCGTGGGTTCGTGTTGTCCGAACCCAAGCTCCACAACCATTTCTGAGAGCCACTATTCCGCTGCGCAGCTGCTCGACTTACAGATATCTTGGTGAAGATGGAGAGCAGAAGCGACAAGGACGCGAGGTACATCCGGATCCTCTCCCCGCCAAACCTTTTCTGGAGATATTCAGGCATAGTAACAATCTGAGAAAGTAAGAGGGAGAGACGGTCACGTTCCAGTGCTGGAGTAACTCTGGATGAACCACGGTGGGATTGGGAGGTGAGAAAGGAAGCGCTGGTGGCTGGATCCACTCCGCACACAGCAAGTGTCTTGAAAACAGGCTTGCAAAACTGGCTGCCTGCGGTGAGGAAAGAGCGTCTTTGACATGTGTGGATTTGATCCTTCAAGGCTGCCTGCAAATCATTTTAAACTGGATAAGGAGAAGGCACCCTTGTGAGCCGGGAAACGGACTTCTCCACCCTTTTCTACTTTTGATGGGCCACAAATGAACAGGGTGGGTCAGTGCAGCGAGCTGGACTAGGAATTTCCCTGAGACTTGCGCTTGGTGAACCGCCGAGTCCCGAGTAGGGTCCTCATGGACCGCAAGCATCTCAGCAAGGTGCCTCTACTGGGGCCGAAGCCGGAGAATCACCTTGGCCAGGTGAGCAAACAGGCAAACGGGGCCACGGGAAGAACCGAGCACAACGTAGCCAAGGACAGTCGGGCGGTGAGTCCGGCCCAGTTTCTACTTACCCCCGAAGAGGTGTAGACAGGAACAAACACCCACGCCAAGGCTAGCAGCACATAGGTAGCCTGAAAGGCAGCAAGAAGACAGAGAGACACCCACGCATGGAGGGGCCGGTCCTGCACGCCACTGCGTCTACCGGCACGAAGGGATCGGTGCTTCTGGCTTGCGCCCAGGTGCACAAGCCCATTTCAACGGCTTCTGAGGATCTCTCAGCTCGTAATAAAGCCGGTACATAAAAGGAAACAGCAGGGCGTCCATGTCAGACCAAAGGGGCGCGCCAAGCAGCTCAGAAACCATCATTAGCAGTTCTCCTCCTGCTGCTGGTATTCCGTCCTCACCACCTTCAACTCTTCCTTGGCCACAAAAGCCCATAGATGAAGAGCTAAAGGATGTGCTTGCCATGAGACGCCACCTTTTTCCCGTCCCCTGGATGCAGAAACGGTGCATGGCACGGGGGCAGGAAGGATGCAGGAAGATCTGCCTTCAGCTTTTCCCACAAACTCATGTATGGACAATCCCCGTTTATCTCCTGCTGTTTATCTCCTTTCAGGCAATCGTAGCAAAGTACCTTACTTTGTACAAAAGCACTTCTGTTAACCACCCAGAGAACTTTGGCTAGTGGGCAGCATAAACATGAAATATTTATGATAACAGGTAAACAAATGCCGTGAGCTTGATAAAAAGGCAAAATGTGGGCTGAGGCGGTCCAGGGCCAGGCAGGGTCCCACGGGGGCAAGGTGGGGCAGACGCGTGAGACGCAGACACACCGGCCACTGCGCAAACAGGTGCGGGAGAGTCCCTGCAAAGCCCTTACGTTCCACTCGAAGCCAGCCACCGCAATGCCGCCGGCCGCACCGGTGCCCGCCAGGCCGATGAACAGGCCCGATCCTTCGCTGCTGGCAAAGAGGGACGCCCCGACCTGCACGCCGGAAACAGGCAATGTCATTTGTCAGCCCTGCACAAAGTTTTTCAAGGCGATTTGCATGTTGAGCTCGTTGTTTTATTTCAGTTATACATGGAACAAGAGAAGCTGCATTCACTCACCGGCCACCAAGGAACGTTTTTCCCAGCCAGGAAATAGCCAGTTAATGTGTTTCTGTTTGCTCTGCATGAAGACTGAGGAGACAGAACAGAGCTTTGTGAAATTATGCACCGAGTAAAGGCAGATATATTTCACCCCTCATCCATGCTGTGCGTATTTTTATTTGTATCCCAGCTTTCTGCCCAAAAGGATGATCTCTGAGGCAACTGACAAGCAGATAAAAACAATCAAAAAATTAAAACTTACAAATAAGTTAAAACACAAGAAATGAACCTGTCAAAAGGAAAACTCATTGCTATGTTTTTGCATTCTCTGTGTTCGCCTCCACAGCACCAGAATAAAAATTGTTTTTCATGGAGTGAGCACACTCGTATCTTCAGCATCCTGGATCCTATAAAATGTGCCGATAGAGAAAAAGCCAACACCCCCCACCAGGCCCCGGCCCCAGAACGGTTACGGCAGTTACGAAGCCGCCTTACCCATACTCCCACCGCCAGATTCAAGGCAAAATACACCACGACAACAATCACATCGGAAACGCTGAACTGCGGGGAAGGAGGGGATGCCGCAGGGTTGGGATCGCCTTCCATGGACGTGCTCCTCAGGCCCAAGTTGCAGAGTTCCACGTAGCCAAAGAGCCAGCAGTCCTTATCCACCCGCGACTGTCAAGGCATCGATCATTAACCTACCCAGAGTTGGAACGTCTCTGATTCGACCTTGACTTTCCTTCTGGGGCTACCCTCTTAGCAGCTTAATGACTCGAGCTAACCTAGGGTTAATCCATGTTATGGGAACCAGAAACGAGAGCGGCCAGCGCGAGTTGGCAAGACGTGAAACATTGTTGAACGCATCTTGCTGGGAAGTAGCTCGGCTTCCTTCTGTCCAGCTTTGAATGTTCTAGGCAGCTATTCAAAATACTTGCGCTTGACTTTCCCACCTAGACCAATGCTTTTTTCTTCCACGCCCTTCAAGTTGGTGCCATCTGGGAAAACTCTTTGGACAGTCCTGCGAATGCAGCTGCAACCTTTAGCCAAAAGCAGGGTCCAAACATCAGTGGGGCTGAAAAGGAGAGCCGAACACAGCTGTGCTCCTACTGAAGCCAAATGCAGGAAATATGCAGCCTTAGCCACCCTCGCTGGAGCCTGAAACACCTGGAGGCCACATCCCTCATTCCCAGCCAGCCTGGTCAGTGGGCATGCTGGCAAGAGATGATGGGCCTTGTAGGCCAACGCACCTGGAAGCCACCAGGGGGGCGGAGCAGTGGCACTAGAGGAAAGCTACAGCTCTGAGCTGGGACGCTGAGGATCCGGCTCACAAATCAAAGGATGACCTTCTGTGAGCAGGTATTTTCCCGTTTGCCAGCTTAGGGCAAGCTGCCCTTCTGACAATTTTGTAAGTGGACTCCTTTTCCACATCCCCCCACATGCAACACGAGAGCTAGGCCTGATTTTAACGAATCTAAAAAGATCCCCGTTGAACTGAACGTGCCGTATCACTTCTGTACTTTCGCTTCCCCTTGCAGGCTCGCTTCCCCACCTCCTTTACACACACCAGCGCCCTTCTTTAATGAGTTAGCCTTCCTGTTAGTGAGTGAAATCACTTAATGAGCTACTCCCGTTAAAGCATAACCCCTCAAGACATTCTCAGTCCCGCTCTGACAGAGATGCAAGTACTGCTCAGGACCAGAGAGCTCAGGTTTCAGTCCAGCAACCTCAGGTGTCTGTTCTCCCATCTCAGCTGCTCCAGGGTGAGCGGCTCCCAAAAGGTGATTTCAGCTTTCTAGTGAAAAAATACGCATGAGCAAAGCGGGGGAAAGCACGACTTAACCAGGAAAAGATCTGAGATTCCAGGAGGAGGCAAGAAAGCACTGCCTCTTACAACAGGGATGCGTAACCCATAGGACACACCTCCTGGGGGCCACAGGTGCCCTACCTGTTGCAAAGCAAAGCATGGACAAGCACCCAGCAAGAAAAGCACCAAGCTGGGGGAGGCAAGGGACAAGTGGAGGCAACCTGTTTACTTCTCCAATTCTCATTTGTCCGAAGTTCAGCACGGAAAGAGTTCAGTCTTGGGTGCCTTCAACTAGGGCTGGGAAAGACCCTGGAAAGCAGACCCCAATCCATACATGTGGTTCAGCGGTGAGCTCAGAACCAAACGACCTGTTACATTTAATTCGGGGTCCGACAACTTTCGGCACGGCTGTTTCATTTTGTTTCATCTCAGCTTGGATCTTGAGATGTGCCAGCAGGAGCCAGATGTGAGTATGTGGTGGGAAGAGGTGTAAGATTAGGGGATGGGAAGCTGCGAAGGACATGCCCAGTCTGGGAATTCATTGTCCGTTCTAGTATGGAGTCCTTCACTGATGATTTCCCTCCATGCTTCTGCCACGTAATTTTGAAAAAAGGAAGGAAGGAGGAGAGAAGGCTTTGTTCCTGCTAGATAGCCAGGATTCAGAAATCTTGGGGCGACTGCAAATCGCTTCAAAATCACCCGCTACGAGCCGGGAATCTGTGCCAGAAACAGTCCTTTTGGACCTTTTCAAAAACGCTCCTGAGTTAGACACGAGCAGTTTGCTGACACCAAATTATTCCGGGTCATTAAAACAGAAAAGGGCACACATATGCACATTTCCCACAGGGGTATTGTTCAGCTAACAAAAACAGCACAACCGCTGAACAAACATTTCCTAAGAAGCTCACACAAGAACAAAACCTTTTATTCTTCTTGTTGCAGAAAATAAATACCAGTGCATATTCCATATGCTTTTCCTATAAAAGCACTTCTACAAAAATGTTACTGAACTGCGTACAACAGTGCGACCTCTGGGGGAAGGGGGGTTTGGCTTGTCCAATGAAAACTCTCTACAGTAGCTGCTTTTTATATTAGTGAGCCTTTGAAGCACTCGTGAACTAGCTGATTTTTCAGGGGAAGGCAAGTTAGGTGGAGGCGCCATGGCCTCCGGCACGTGCAAGTACGTTGTATGCTTGGGGCACCGTCTTCTAGGGCCTTCTTTTGCACAAATCCAACGGAACAGGAGTTGCACAAGAGTGCGGGGAGAGACCACAGACAGGTGGTTCTCGCCCTCTCTCCTGATCTCTGAGTTCTACAGGGGGCTGGGCTCACATTTCTGCGTGGAGGCACGTGAGATCTGGGAACAGCCTCCGTGATGGTCCGGGGGAATGATGCCACACTGTTGCCCCAGGGATACAACACACCTTGGAAGATCACACAAGTGCTCTCTGGTCACCCAGCCCTCAATGGGGGAGAAAACCCGAAGGCTCTTGCACAATCCCGGATCACCGAAACCAGACTTGGGAAGAGGAATACCCCAAAGCAAGGAAGCGCCTTAAGAAACGGTGCAGCTAATCTAACAGCAACAAGGATTTCTTAAAAAAAAAAAAACACCTTATCTTTTCTTGGCTTTTCTTTTTTGATAAAGTCTGTTCTTCTTGAACGCTACAAAGAAAATAGCTCTGAAACTTTCATCTACTGAACAAAACAGTGCGGAGGGGAGAAAGCAACTAAACGAAACAGGCTCCATTGAAATACAAAGTTCAAGCCACAATGTTTCACAGTTCAGTTTTTGTACATGTCCAGTTTGGCCCCTGAAAATATTTCCTTCTTTAAGCCTCCAAAAAGTTATCAGTCATCCAGTCCTATGTTTCTGAAAAGGTACGACATGGACTCCCCGTTGTGGATTCTGCGAATGGCTTCTGAAAGGATCATGCTGATGTCGACAGTCTTAATTTTGGGGCACTGCAGCTTCTGGATCTCATGAGGAATTGTGTTGGTGACCACAACCTGGAAGGAAAAAGCCAAGAGATAAGGAGACGAACCGCAGTCCTGCCGCAGGGCTTTCTTAAAAGCATGCCCTAGCCTTCTGTTTAGATTGCTCCACTCGTCCTAACGAGGCACTGCGAGAGAAATGAGGAACAGGGTGGGTTTGTGGCTAAGCCTCGCTCTGCTTTGCACTGGTGCGAGGAGGAGTTCTCACAAGAACCGTCAACCGCCAACCATCCAGATTCTGTGGGAGATCCCTGGCTTTGCTGTGCTGCTCCATTTCTATTTTCCATTATGTTATTGCTGCTTTTAAGATACTCGAATGCTGCTGGCACTTTCTAAATGCTTCAGATTTGCATCCTGCTTTGCTTTTCCTTTAAAAAGTGACGCATAAAGGAATCGAAGCACAAGGCAAAAAAGCCAAGCGCAACGGACAGGCCATGGGTCGTGATATCTGCTGCAGGCATTTCTGTACCACCTTTCCAAAAGGTGGTACATGTATTGCAGCAGCAATACATGAAGAGCAGCAGGAAGAGCCACGGCTGCTCCACGGTCCCACACAAGGACACCATATGCTCGTACGGAAAAGTTTGGGTTTTCCCTCGAGCCGAAAGACGCTTCTAGCCTGCCGAATGTCTCAGCAGCAGCAGCGAGAGACGTTCTGGGCACATTCCCACTGAAGGAAACCTTTTGACATCGGAGGCTTCTCCTTCCCAGGGCACGAGCGTCCCTTCGCACAAGCCAGCAGCCATCCTTCAAGGCGGGCGCCTGCTCGCTTACCTCGTCGATTGCGGACTCCTCTATCAACCTGGGGGCGTCTGAGGAAAGGAGGCCGTGGGTGGCCATGACGAAGATCTTGTAGGCACCTCTCTCTTTCAGCGTCTCGGCGGCAGCGAGGAAGCTATCCACGTCGTCTATGATGTCATCCTGGCCAAAAGGACACGGGACAAGGTGTCAGCACTTCCTCGGCCACCGCAGCATCCACGCGGACAGGTGGCCTGAAGGGCTGGCCGCACAACTGGGTTTTGCTCATGCCACTTGGGGGCCTGGCCCCAGATTCAAAGCTGCTCGCTCCGCAAGCGCACCTGCCCTGCGAGGCCTTCCCTGCTCCGCATGCCCGCTCTGTCTGGAATGGCAGAAGGCCCCGCAGAACAGATAGTTTCGGCATCACTATGGCTGAGACGTGGCCCTCCTTTAATCTCACTGTTCTCTAGGAAGCTCTTCAAGGAAGGGCTGCGTTGTTCTGGCCTTGCCCGCTGCATGGCCTGGATTCACAGCGGCGGCTTACGCGGTTGCTGTGGTTTCTTGGAGGGCGGTGGTCTTCTGTCCATTAAGTGGCGAGTTTTATCCTGGGTTGTGAGCTGCTGATCTTAAAAGGCTAATGTGGGGTATTTTTAATACAATACTGAAGGGAAGGAGCCAGATGCTGGGGGCTCCGAGAAGGACTCCACGGACTACTTATAGGAACAGTATCTCAGCTACGCGGAAGTCTCCATGCAAAACGATGCCTATGGATCCCAGACATGGGAGAGCTGACTAATAACTCAGGAAGCAGGACATCCCGTGGCGTCCGCCCGGAAACACGCGGATCATCACCCACTGCATGACCAACCCCAGCTTCTGGGTTCGTTGCTGCATCCCAAGCATATTTCAAGCTGTAGGCGGGAGGGAAGGGTTTTCTGAAATGCCACCTGCAGGGCATTTCCTGATGCTTCCAGGGGTGCCTTCTCTGCCCCAAATGACAAACAGCTTTTCACTATTATTTTTACCAGTGTCAAAGCACTCCCCCCCTCCCCGCCGGAACTGCTAGGGCAGGTTTGTGATGCGTTCACCTACAGGCCTCCCTGAACTGTTTTGATTCCAAGCGCTTGAGGAGCTTACTGGGATCCAGAGTGGATTTGTTTTGTGGGAAGACTTACTAACACCGAATAACGGAAACACGATAAACACTGTTCCTTTGCGGCACTGCGCCCTCCCCAGCCTTTCAAGCACGCTGTGATGCAGCCTTTCCCCATCGGCGGCTAACCAGCGCTGCTGGACTGCAGCTCCTAGCAACCACCAATCGGAAGGCACCAAACTGGGGAAGGTGGCTCCAATCCTCCTCCACCTGCATCTGCATCTTCCTAGACGATTTGCCTCTTCGCTCGGTCTGATGCACCAGCCCCTCAGCATCTGTTAACTGGCCGCATCTTCACTCTCCTGCCACTTTGCGAGATGAAAAGCTGCCCGACTTTCTGCAGACACAGCCGTCCCTCAAAAGTGTTTTTCGGTGTGCAAGAACTGGATTAACAGCTCAGCTAATAACTCGAGGGGTGGGGAATAATTACCAGCCATCTTATATTATATTAACCGGAATACTGCGCACAACAAGTCAGGCTATCAAGTAAAACAAAACAGAACTCGACAACTTTGTTGGCAAACGTAAATAATTGACTCTCTCCTGTTACTACATGCCTTTTATCATTTTAATTATAAACGCAAGCCGCGAGGGAATTAACGACTTCCCGTTTGGGTGCAGGCTGTCCCTTTAATTTAGGGCTCACTGGTGCGGCTGCAAGGTAGCAGCACTTTGAATGGTCAGCCACACCTGGCTGAGATGCGGCTCCCACAGCTCAGCCAGCGTCCTGAACCCAATTATCTGCCCCTTTCATGGCACAAGCTAACGCAGGGACAAAAGGAGGCATCGCTCAAAAACAGCGAACAGCAGCTGCGGTGCCAGCAAACCGAGGGCCACGCAAGTGCAGACGAACTGAGCGACTAAATGCTGCTGCCTCAGGATCTGTCATGCTCATATTGGCACACAATGAAACATAAAAACAGAGCGAGCCAGAAGGGGCCTCCCAGGCCATCTAGTCTGACCCCCGGCTCCAGCCGGCTCCGCTCACAACATGCCCACCATGTGCATGTCAAAAGCGGCTCTTCGGTTGTAATATGCCCTGCGTGAGGGGCCGCAGTTTCCCAGAGGCCTACGGTCTGACCTGAGGGAGCTCTCCCTCTTTTCAATGGGGGAACTTAACTACGGAGACCAGCATAAAGATGTTACATGCCACTGCTTAAAAATCCAATACACAAAAGGCTAGTATTTAGAGAATTTCTGTCTTGCCCTTCAACAAGTCCGCAAGGCAGCTTACAAGGAATTAAAATTACAATAAAACAAATTAATCCACAAGCATAACGTTGGGAAAAAAAAACTTAAACACATCACTAAAGAAACGACTTGCAAGAGCAGGATAAAAGTCTGCAGAAAATGAAACAGATCAGATCAAAGGGCCTGGAAAATTCTAAGAGACGAGACGGCAAGGCCTGGGAAAATAAGGCAGGTCTTGGCCTGGCCCCAGAATGACAAAGCGGGGACCAGGCAAGCCTTCCTTGAGTGGGCGCCTTCACAGGCAGCAGCCAAGTTACGCTGTTCTAGCGCTGCAAATTAAACAAGGGGAACGTTCAGCTCAAGCCAGAGTTTCGGTCAGAAGTGTTTCAGACCAATTCTGCTTCATTTCCTGATCCACGGGGTTATTACTCAAACCGAGCAGCAGCAATCGCAGCCAACTGAACTTGCGCTCTTGAAACATGACGCTTTCACAAGATGTACGTATCTACACGCTGCACTCCCAAACATTTTTTTAAAAAATAAGAGCCCCGCCAGAGCAGATCAAAACGTCATCTAGTCTAGCTGTCCCTTCAGAGAGTGGCCACTGGGTGCCGACACGAAATCCACTGTTGAAAATCCACGGGTTGCTACATACCACGATGATGGCTATCCTTCCGCCTACATCTCCGACCACCGTGATGGGAGGCTTTTCTTTCGGAATCAGCACTGATTTGAGAAGGAAAAACGGAGAATCATATCATATTGTCTGCCCGTCATCTCCAAACATCCCCCCGGCCCCATATTCCTCTCTACATGATCCAACCCATAATTTCTCCTGCCCGTTGCCTCTGCCAAGGCAGACAGCAGGGAATGTCCCACGAGGGAATTCCTCTTGCAATTCTAAATCCTTGCTCTCCCGCGACCAGCAAGAGCAGAGTTCCACAGAGGTGGAACCCTTGTCCGAAGGAGGCACAGCTAGGCTTGAAAGGACGGAGCCAACTGGCACGAACTGAACCCTAAGCTCCCTCGAGAGCCCGTTTCTCTCCTGCATTTCTTCTGCCCACTGTGCCACGGTGGCTAAAATTTCACCCACGTCCCAGCAATACCATCGCTACTGGCCCCCAGTGTGAATCCAGCACGCTTCATTTTTTAAGTTTCTGTGTTAAAGTGCCATTTTTAAGTTTCTGCCCGGAGAACGGCCATGAGCGCGTGGGGCGGGCTCCCGCGCTCTGGAATTCTGATGTCCCTGGATGAGGAAGCCTGTCCCAACGAGACCGAGGCGAACGCTTCGGTTTGCTCTCAGCTTAAGATTCCAGCTTGTGAGGCAAGCGACAACCCAGAGAGCCCGGTCTTGATGGACACCGACCACCCATGGACGGAGGTCCCCTCCTTGCCCAGCCACTCCTGCTGGCAGGTGAAGCCAGGAAGGAACACCTGAGCGGCAAAGACCAGCGCGCTCACTCGCGTGCAGCCAGCCAGCAGCCAGCAGTTTGGGGTCCCCGTGAAACCGCAAGATAAAGGCTTGGCTGATGTGAACGCAAGAGCAAAGCTCAGGGGCAGGAAGGAAAGAGAGGCGGCAGATGAGCACGGAGGAGAGAGGCAGGTGAAACGCCGTGCTCCCGATCACATGCAATGCCCCGAGTGGCAAACCGTGCTTCAGAAATACACGTCCAGAAAAGAAACTGGGAAAGGCCTGGAGAGCAGAGCTTCCGAACTTCCCACCGGAAACCACGGGCTGCGCTTCTCTGAACACGGCAGTGTGTGCGTGGCTGCACACGCCACGTGCACCGGACGAGCACACGCCGCCCCGCCCCATGGCTTACTGGGTATCTCTAAGCTTGGGTGGATGGCGGCGACACTTTTGGCGGTCGGGGGCGAGTGGCGGCCGTCCACCAGGTCGGACTCGGCGTCTTGCGCCTCCCCGTGTATCACAGCGATGCCCAGGCGCAGGCGCTCCGCGAAGGACTGTGCCCTACAAAGCAAGCCAGACGGGATTGGGGCGCACGTCAGCGCTGGCGTCGCGCTGGGAGAGAGACGAGGAGGAGGAGGAGGGTGCAAAGGCCGGGATTCCCCTTCTCCGCGCCTTGGCTGACGGCTGCAGGCTGGGGGCAGGCCGAGTCGATGCCAAGGGGCTGGCCGGTTCACACGGGAATCCAATCCAGGTCCCTTCTTGTGTCCTCCTCTATTTGGCCATAAACGAAGATGTAGGCCTCCTCGGGTATTACAGAGCAAGCACGCCAGGAGGACCACCCGGTGCTGAGCGGCCGAGCCTGGCTCTCTTTCCCCCACACAAGGAACCCCGTACAAAGCAGGACTTTCCAAAAGTCCCTGCTTGTCGCAGTCATTCCTGACATTTGATTTATTTATCTGGAGGTGAATACTAAAATCTTGGGGGCGCCCTGGGATCGAGACGCAGCGACCAGTCTTGACCTCGCGAGCCACAAGGCTCAGGCCACCCAGTATTTCTGTGCTCGCTCAGTCTCCCGGCGGGAGAGGCAAGACTCCTGCCCACCATTTCCCAATTTCTACTATACACATTTCTAAAGTGGGATGAAAAGGCATTTTGTCAGGCACTGTGTTTCTCTGATTCATTTTTCTTGCAAATACTTCAGTGCAGCTTATCATCCTCCTCTTTGCCTCATCCTCACAACAACCCTACGAGGTAGACAAGCCTGAGAGTGCATGACTGGCCTAAGGCCACGCAGTGACCCTTACGGGTGGGAGGGGAGAGAACTGGATCTCCTGCCTTCCAGCCCGACCGTCTAATGCTTCACTGACTCTTCTGAATTCTATTTTTTTCGTTTAGTTTTTGTTTTCCATTCAGATAATGCCTTTTATCGGAAAGTAACTAAGTATGAACAGCTCTGTCAGCAGCAGTTTACAGAAGGTGAGGTTCTCTGTTGCCTCCTCTTGCCAGTTATTAGGTGTAATCTTAACCTGTATATAGTTACCAATTACAGACGTCAAAGTTAGTTGACGCTACAGTGAAATGGTTCTGAAGAACAAACAATACACCCACCTCTTTGCAGATGCAGGAGATTTGGCAACAATTACGGCATTCCTGTAGTCTGGAATCTGCCAAAAAAAAAGACCCATACAGAATTGTCCTTTTTACCTCGTCTTTCCCGCTGAAAATTTAAGAATGCTCTTATTCAGGTTTTGCTGTACTAAAACTCAATAACACAGCTAAACATGGCCTCTCCTTTTTACAATGCGCCTTTTCCCTTTCAAGAACTTCCCTCACCAGCCCCAGAGAATGTCGGGCTGGCTGGTGTCTCCTGAAACAGAAACACCCCCGTAAAGTGGCGGTAGATGCACCACAACAAGGCTAAGTCCCAAACTGCAGAATTGCAATGCCATCAGGCGGGCAGTTGCCAACACATTATCCAGCTGAACCCGTGTCCACTGCCAGCCCCCCAGGCTAGAGCCCCACCCTGGTCTCAGGTGGGAAAAGGCATGTGCCAAATGAGGACTGCTCACGTTCTGCCCCAGGCCTAGGAGGGGGTGCACTGAGGTCACCTGGCCCCTTCAGCATGGAAGCAGCCAAAGGAGGGAAAGAAAACGTCGCTTTGCTCACCTCTTCTTGGATGTACTGCAGCAAAAACGGAGATGCTCGGAGGTTGTCAACCGGGACGTTGAAGAAGCCCTGGATCTCCTTCTGATGCAAGTCCATGGTGATCAAGTGGGTCAGACCTTTGGGGAGAGCGGGGGAGCGCGTGCTTCATAAGCAGCAGCAAAGACATAAGAAACAGACGTGCCGGGCAATAAAACGGCGTTCCTGAAGAAGCCGCGTTTCAGGAAGCGCTTTCCCCACAATTCATGCTTTGAACACCTACCTGCACGGACAGGAAACGGAACGGCAAGGGGACTCAACGTGGCCACCCGTCCCCACTTTATTCTTGGGACAACCTGCAAAGCTGGCCTGAGAAAAAGGAGAGCTGAAAGCTCTCTGACTGGATGGGGCTCGAAGGCCTGTGAGCCCAGTCTCCCTGCCAGACGCCCCGACGTTCGGCCACAGAGCGTGACGGCGCTTCTTCCCCCAGGCTGCAAGCCTCCTCATGTCGCCGGCCGGGCCGGCTGCACGGACGGCTCAAGCGCTCTGCAGCTGCCCCAAGCCCAGCTAGAGCCGGGCCGGCTGCATGGACGGCTCAAGCGCTCCGCAGCCACCCCAAGCCCAGCCTCGAGGGGCCGGCTCCAGGGCCGCCGAGGGGCAAACCGAACTGTGGCAGCGGCTGGCCTGAGGAGCGAGGAACGGGAGCGACCCCTGCACGCGGCCTTGCCGTAGGCTGCGCTCCTTCCTGCGCGAGGCTGCTCGGCGGAGGGGGGACGCGGGGGCCGTCTCCCCGGGGCCCGTGCCCCGCCTCCTCACCTGCCTTGCACATCATCGAGGCCAGCAGCTTGGAGACGATGGAGCCCCGCTTCCTCATCTTGCACTGCTTGCTGTACGGGAAGTACGGCACCACGCCGATGATGCTCTTGGCGCAGGACGTCTTGCAGGCGTAGACCATGATCAGGAGCTCCATGACGGTGGTGTTCACGTCCCTGCAGTGGCGAGGGGCGGCCCCTTATCCGGCCTCGGCACGCTAGCAGACGCTGCGCTGCGGCAGCAATCTGAACGCGAGCCCCCCGCCCCCCGCAGGAGGACGCGCAGAGCCCTAACGGCCGCCCGGAATTCCCCAGGGAAGCCCTGCTGCACTTCGCAGAAGACTTTTAACGCTACACTCGGTGACCTTCTGCACTCGTCACCGCCTCCTGCAAACAGTCCCCAAACGCAGGCCGCCTGTCCTACGGTGCAGCGTTATCCAGGAAGCAAAGTGGGCCCCGGGAGAGGCATTTCGACGGCTTAGAAAGCCAAGCATGACCCACGGCTGGGGAAAGAGGCCTGTGGCTTCATCCATGAGTCCTGGATAACGACTTGCTTGGTTGCCACGCAGGTGAGAGCGCGACCGGGAAATTTAAGAATGGACGCCACCGCTTTTCGTGTAATGCAGAAGGATGCGCAGGAGTGCAGACGTATCACGAGGAAAAAGAGGCAAGCTGCACCTACGGCCCCATCCTGCCCCAACCGTTTCGCGGCCGCGGAGGGCTGATTCCGAGCAGACGTTTGCACTCACTTGGACACGGTCTGGATGATGAAGACGTCTTTCCCTCTCACAGACTCTTGAATCTGCACCCGTGTTTCTGCCAAAAGAGAGCAAACACTCAGCGTGAGAGCCTTAGCGAGGGAGGGGTGCTTTTCATTTTCATTCCTTTGCTGCCCAAAAAAAGCCTTTCTCTGGGTGGTTCATAACAAAAATACCTGCTCAAAATGCAAAATTACTCATCATTAAGGCTCAGGAAAGTCGCTGCAATCTTTCAGACCTGGGGTGGGGGACAGAGATGTTCAAAGAGCCAGGCATCGCCAAATGACCAGGGTGGGCTCTCTGTGGTCCATGGGAAATGGAACCTAGGAGTATTTAAGTCAGACCCTTATTCGGAACCATGAGGACTAGAATCTTTATACATATGGAAAACAACCACAGCTCTGTAACAGAGTCTCTGCTTTACATGAGCAAGTTCCCCTTTCAGTCCCTGGCACCTTCAGGTGGGGCTGGCTGGAAAAATCCCTGTCTGAAACCCCGGAGAGCCACGAGGTTCTTAACGCTAAACCACGTGGGACGCAACTGCTCTCCTTGCCCAACGCATGGATGCCTCTGCACAGAGAAATGCCGGCAAGGCTTCCGTCGAGCAGGGAGGATCACCAAGGGCCGTTTTCATCCGGCAGCGTCCACACCACCTGATGCAATACCTGCTGAGGAACTGCAAGCTCAGGCTGCCATCCTGGACCGGCTGCCTCCAGCTGAAGCACTGCAGCAAGGGAGGGCGGCAGAAACCACCTCTCTCACCTGCGTAGGTGAAAGGCTCTTCCTCCCACCCCGCAAAAGCTGCCACAGGGTCACATGTAGAGATCCTTCAGGGGAAAGGGGTGTTGCGGAGGGAGACTGTGATGAGAGGCCTCGTGAACTACGGTGTTCCCCTACTGCTCTGAGCAATGAATACTCACCTCTGTTTGGTTCCTGGTACACCTGAACTTTGCCCATCTCTACTCCCAGTCGCCTGCAGAAGGATCCCAGACAAAGCCAAGTCACCACGAGGCAAATGAGCCCCAAACTGTACAAAGTTACTGCTTTATAGAGCATGCTGGAAAAGCACTTTTATTATGCCTGGCTTGGCCAGGCAGGTGCCGGGCGTAGAAAATTGCTAGAACAGGTTTGTTCTCAAGGAAATGTTCCACTGAAAGATTGTTTTGAAAGTGAATCTGAGAGCTGCCCTCAGGTTACAAAAAACCTAGAATGAGTGCAGAGGATACCCTCAAACCTGGGCAGAGACGACTTAGGACTGCGGAGGAGCAAAACGTTGCTTGCTTACTGGGACTGAAAACAGAAACAAGCAGGAGGAACTGCATGCAAGCTGCTGGATTTACAGAACTTTTCAAAGGTGGTAGTGACCGAGCGCCACGCAGAGATGCTTCGAGGACAGCAGTTCCACATGCACTGATTCACCTAATGGTTGCTCAAGAAATCGGGAGGTCCACAAATCGACGCCCCGGTCACAGATTACAAGCTGCGGAAGCCCGTCCCAGAGGCAGCGCCTTGAAATTGGCAGACCCGATCACATATGCAGGTCTGGCTCATTAGAGCGGAGGTCTTGGCAAACAACCACGGAACAGCACTCAGCAACTGGACAATGCATGCTGATCTAAACAGGTTGTGCTTTCTCCTCATGCCCACCGGAACTACGGCAGGAACAAGGGCCGGCGACAAATGGTTTAAAAAGGAGGCATCCGTTACTCACTCGGCAATCCTTTTCGATAGTTCCATGCACGATGGGTTGGAATTGGCTGAAAAGAGCACCAGCCCGCCCTTCGTTATGTTCATGATGGGTCCTCCTCCAATGGGTGCCACACAAAACATCAAACCTTCCTTCGCCTTCCCACTTTTAAAATACTGGGAAAAAGATCACATGCGCATTAGGCCTAATGCAAAAGGAAGAACCTCGAGACCAAAGGCCTGCATTTCAGTGCTACCGCCGCGTGCCCTGGAGAGCCCCCGAGAGGCTCGCTGCCTGGGGACATGCAGCACCCTGCCTCGTTCACATGCAGCACCGGTTAAGCAGAAGGTGCCTCAACTCTCCCCGTGGCCACGCGTTACAGGCAGGCCGTGCCCAAAAGAGTGGATCCACCAGGCCCGTCAACTCACTGAGGAGCTTCACTAAGTGCCCACGAAATGCCACGGGTCCCCAGCACAGTTGGAAGCTGCTGTTCCACACAAAACAGAGGGGTGAGGCGTGAAGTCCAGTCCAGTATTTGGCTCAATGCTCGATAAACAACCCAAATGCAAAGCCATTTGCGGTCTTAATGCCCACTTCTCCTTTCCCAGACTGTTTTCCCAGGCACCGCTGCCCTGGGGCAACAGCGCCAGCTCCTTTACATCCTCGCACCTCTGCACACATTCAAAGTGCTAAGACGACATGAGAGACCAGGCTGAGAACACCCGGCCAAAGCCCTTCGTCTTTCTTTCATTCTGAGGCCACTGTTGCTGCTGCTTCTCCGGGGCAAAACAGTGAAGCTCTGATCCAGTGCACAGACGTGAGGCGGGCACCGCTGCAGCGAAGGCAGGCACAGAGCTGGGATACCACATCCTTCCTCACGGAGGAGCCGTCAGCCAAGGCGGCTCTGGAATCAGCCACCTCGAATATCCTTGCGCTTGTAACCCAAGATGAAATGGTTCCCGGCTCCTACATCTATTAAAATCATCTCACCACTGTGTCGTTTGAAAGGACATAATTGTTTTAAAAGCACTTACAAAGAGACGGTATGATGGAGGGAAAGGCCCGGTACAGCCAGCAGAGAGCACAAAGACCTTCTGTACTTCGCTTCCTCCTTGCTACAAAGCTCTTCTCATCCAGCGACGCCACACAACAGCCTGTAAGAACAGCGAGCGTACAAAGATTCGGAGGGAGCGGGGAGCAGCGCACAAAACAGAGTCGCTGCACATGACGCGCTCACCACCGTCAGATTATGACTTGGAAAAGCTATACTGCTTTGTCATTAACAGCAATGATCTGGACTATAAAAATACCCCAGTGCCTTCATCAAACACCAAGGCCGGACATATTAATTTACAAGAAAAGTTCATTCTATCTGCTATCAACCTCAGACACTGCATCACAACCGTGTCGTCATTAGGGAGAATGACCCCCCTCGGGTCAACTAAAATAACGGAAAGCAGCACCCCCTCGGTTCTCGCTGCAGCGTCTATAAAAACACTGTTAGTCATGGGTGCGCTGAATGCCAAGCACGGAGTCGTTAACGCTCCTTCCCGCCCTCCCTCCCTCCGCAAACAGGCTGCATTCTGTTTGCCCAGACTCGGAGGAATTTGCACCGCCAAAGCAAGGGTGGAGGAAACAGTTCCCAGCCGAAGCGCGGCCGCATCCTCTGCTCATGTGGATTAGCACCTCGCCCATTCAGGCGATGCTTAAAGAACAGACTTGGTGGGCATGGAATTGGTGAACTGCCCAGTAAAGCAGCCAGTGTCGCAAGCAGAAGCTTCTTCAAAAAGGCACAAGCTAGAAGGAAGCAAAAAAGGCCAACAGGACGACGAGAGGAAAGCCACACTCCGAGTGTCTCTCACAAAGGGGACAGCGGAGGCAAGCCTTGTAGGAAACAGCCGACAAAAAGTGGCAGCACACACGTGTGATCCAACCGCCAGGACAGAGTCTGCGCACAAAAGGCAGAAGGGGAGCAGGACAGACCCCAGGCAGCGGAAGGCACCGTTGGGCTCGAGGGACAGCCGATGCCTGGCCAGCAGCCAGGAGTGAAGTGGCTCTGACTTTTCTGGCATCTCCACATCCTACATGCCAAGCGCACAAAACAACTTGACGCTCCTGAACTGTACCAAAGGCCCCCGTGCATCACAGCATGGGCCAGAGGAGGCCTGCAGTTAACCCTGCGCATCCCGAAAATGCACCTGCATCCTGAACAGCTGCTGTGACAAAATCAAAAAGCACCGATTTGCAACGCTCTTCTCAACTCCAAAGTATAATTCAATGCACCTGGCCAGGCTGCCTTCTGTACCTGAGAATGTTATCTGCTTAGAGACAACAGCCATTTCGAAGCCCATGTGAGGTTACTGAGCAAGATCGCTTCCTGAAGTGAACGTCCCTGGGGGCACAGCTCACGGCATAAGAGGACTCCCCCAGATGACGCTGGGTTTGCGCCGAAGTTTCTAAAACGCTCAAGAACAGGAGCTGTGAGGGAGATGTGATGCGAATTGCCCCTGCTGCTGGGCCACCAGAGCGCTCAGCTTCAGAACTGAGCCCCATGCAGCGTCCGGGGAGCAGAAGGCCGGCCAGTGAAGAAACAGGACCACGGACCCTTCCCAGCACCCACGGCCCTGGCCCTGCCCACGCTGCTCTTCACCACCACGTCCCCGGGGCAGGTTTCAGACCCTGCAATTCTGCTGCGGCCAGGGATGAGGGAGCGCCAGCGCTGCAGGCCAAAACATCCGGAGCGCCGCAAGCTGCCCACCCACCGTTCTCATTAAGCTGTACTTATGCCCCACCTTTCTTCTTCTAACAAGGGACTTGGGGCACCTACGAGGGTCCCCCCCTCGCCATTCTGTCCTCACAACCACCAACGCCTTCTCAGGCTAAGAAGCATCGGCTGATCCTAAGCGACCCGCAGGTTTCATGGCGGGTTGGAGACTAGAACCCAGATCTCCTCAGTCCCAGTCCAGTGCTCTAACCACTATACCCCACTGGCTCTCTAGAGGGCAGAACTATAAAAAAACCCGTTTTGGTAAGACCCACTGACTACCACTCATAGTTTAATCAATGCATTTTCATACTCTTTCCTTTGATGGTTCACTGCTGGAAATCTAATTGTAAGTGCTTCTTGGTACCTTATGATCAAGCAACGGAAATGCACTGTCTGTCATTATACACACACTTCTGAGTGTATTTATTTGCCTCTTCCCTCTCTGCTCCTTCTGTAAGCTGTTGTCATAACATGTAAACATTCTGCTTTGGACCCAAGTAGGTAAATACATGCAGTAAAGATACTGATTTTAATCATGTAAACACACACAGCCCTTATGTTTAGACAGACTGTGTGCAACGAAAGAAAATACTTTTGCTACCAGCATCATCCTGCTTGAGACTATTGAGGGCAGTTTTATAAACAACAACAAGGGATTCCGAGCAAGTTTACTCCTTAACTAGTTCGGTAAGAGCTACCACCTGGTAATTTGGGTGGGTCCTAATAAAAGCATGGCCTACATTTGAATTTCGGGTTCTTTTCTGATGGAAACGATCTTTCCTTCTAACGTCCTTTCCAGAGAGTAGACTCAGGGGCTCAAAGGTTAGCATCGCTCAGTATTTTGCAGCCACCAGATCAGCATCACCAATCCAAGTCCGCAAGTCCTTCAAGAGCCTGCACTCACCAAGACAGTACGAGGCACCCGTGTGAAAAATCACAGCCTCCATGTTCCAGACCACATCTACGGAAATTGTGCTGGAGCCAAGAACGACCTGCCCCCCTCGCAAGGAGAAAGCAAGGGCAGCAGCCGTTCTTAATGGCACCCGCAAACGCCTTTGCCCATTACCAGACCGGGAGCAGAACTGGATTATAGGCATGCCTTATTATGTATGGGCAGCAAAGACACTGACAGGATGGAGAAGTCCAGTACCTGAAAGCACACTTTTCAACCTGGCGTTGGGAAATAAAAGCAGGCATCCCCCTCCCCCCCCGCCCCAGCTCCAACAACTACGCCCAGAAAGAGATTACAGGCAGAATTAATGGAGAGGCTGTTCTTGAGAGGCCATTTAGACCCACCTGCACATCCATAGGGAATAATCTGAGATCCAGGTCATAAACGACAGTCGATTTTTAAAAACCCACAGCACCACCACAACGTGGTACCTAACAAGATGTTTCGGTAATGGTCACGTACCACAACTGCAGGCGTGGCTGGACTGAATCGTGGTCATTTGGGTCCCGTCAGCATCTGGAACACAGAGGATTTGGGGGCTGAGAGAGATGGGCACAGCCATCGCTCTCCGAGAAAACCTTCCCATCCCAAGCCAGCGCTTCCATGCATAAGGCCTCCGCCATTGTTACCGCGCCGCTGAAAAGATGAGCATAATAGAAATGATCCAAAGGCAGCACGCCCAGGGAATCCAAGGGGGATCGGTCCAGCGCCACACAAAATCGACAATGGAACAGGATCCTGCCATTTGTAACTCTCTCGAAGACAGAAACGAAGACAGAAGAACAGAGCTGGAAGAAACCTCTCCCTCCTCCAACTGTGTTTTAACTGAGTGGGGGGCACATAAGAACTGAGGGGGGTTTTCCGCAGTGGAGGGCTAGAAAGAGAACCACGATCCCTAACAAACATTCCAGATCAGCTTTTGTTATCCTGATGACACGAACCGGAAGACCTTCCAGCTGCTTATTTCCAATCCTGAGCTTCAACATGCAGAGTAGCACTGCAAAAATGAGCAAGCCCCGCGTTGTTTCCCCCCACCGAGAGCCGGGGTGGTGGGGAGACAAGCACACGGACAGCCCCACACTCCTGCCTTAGGCTGCTGGGGAGCAACCGTGCCGCCGCCGCCGCCTCCTCCTCACAATCCCAGTTTTTTGGGGGGCAACGTTACACCCATCCTTTCAGCATCAGGATCCGGGTCCCGCAGCCCAGGAAACACCATGCATGCACCTCTCGCTCAAAGGAGGCCTGCGGCCACACCAGGCGAGCAAGCGGCACGAAGGACGGGGCCACGCGCGCATCCCCGGCCCCCTGCGCCCCACCTGCTTTCTTCTCCCCCTGGCCTGCGACCGAGCCGGAGCCGGGGAGCCGGAGCCGGGGCTGCGCGCGCCTGCAAACCGGAGGCCACAACAATGGAGCCGCGGCAGCGCCGCCCTTCGCGCGGGGAGGTGGGGCCTCCCGTCCGCCGCCCGGCCCCGCCGCCACCGCGCCGCAGCCGCGACCTAATGCGCTCGCGTTTCACGCAGCGCGGCCCGCGAGGCAGCGGCCGCGCGCTCGCCCCGCATCCCGGGCGCACCCCGGCCGAGCCCCCGCGCCCAGAAGGGCGGGCAGAAAGACGGGCTGCCTCGGACGGCGCCCTGCGCTGGCGGGCCGACACAGCTCGGCGCGCGTCGGGAACGGTATGCGCGCGCGTGGCAGAGCCACCGGCAGCGTCCCCGCGCGCAGGCCCCGCGCGTGAGCGTGCGCGCACCAAGGACGCGCGTGCTGCGTCCCCACGTTATGGAGACGCGCGTCTTCCCGGGTAAAGGAAAGCCCCCCCCCGGCGACGCGCGCGCGCAGGTACAGGGACAGGTCGCCGCACGCGCGTCCGCAGGCACGCGGGGAGCAGCACCCCACGCGCGCGCGCCGGGCCCACGTGGCCGCGCTCCGGTACCTGCCCCTGCGCGCCGGGCCGGGCCGGGCCGGTGCG